>NC_134836.1:71168578-71207495 GCF_004210375.1 Tachypleus tridentatus | reverse complement strand
ATTGTTTTGCATCTTTGGGTGGGAGAGAAAGATGTATCTGAAGAAATGCCTGTATTTGAAACCAAAGGATGTGGATCTTGGGTTTGTTGGAATGCATGGGAGGAACAGAGATGGGTGTAGAAGTTGATTCATCAACCTTTTTTAAACATGGAGGTCAAAGGCTTTTCATTTGTTTGGAAATGATTCTCTTGAAGCACAGAGAGATCTGTCTGCACTTAGTTGTAGTTGAATGAAAGGCAGCAGCATATGTTCAAGATGAAGTGGCAGACAGCAATTTCCAAACCTCAGGATAACTAATGTTTTCAAATGCTGCACCTCTTTCCTCCAACCATTTAGGGCAAGAACAAAAGTAGGAAGGGATGAGAACCATTGCAGTTGACACAATGTGGGTCCATGTCACACTCATGGCATCGTTGATCCTTGCCACCACAACGGCGTCCTTGAGTGGCCAAACCTCTGACACTGGAAACATCAGTGAGAGTTTGGAATGTACAATATACCCATAACTTAGGTAATCTGCCTTGATGGTGGAAGGTGCACGTGGTTAAATGTAAATGTTAAAAATAAGGATATTTATTAGGCAATGTAACTCCATCTTTGCAAGTGGAGATCGCTTGCACAGAAACTCCTTGGTGGAAAGACCAGCGAGAATCTCTGACTGGGGATGTTCCAATCCCTCTCAACAATAACTCCTCATGATGAATTCAAGGTAGCATGAGGAACCTCAATAGGCACATACCCAACTGCCTTTGAATTCAAGAGGAGTTCACTGTGTTGGGATGTGGATGTTTCCAACCAATATGTCTCCCGATCGCTTCTTTACTGACTTTGGAGCCAGCAAGTCCCTCTAGGCCCTTCTGAATAAAAAGGTGGACATTTGCCCTAAAGGTTTTCTGAAAGGAATGTAATATAAGAAAATGAAATGATGTGTTACAGATGTTGAATATTGCTGTTCAGAGTCTTCAAGATGTGGTTGTTTACCTATTGACTGTTTTTCACTACTTTATTTAAATTTTTTCGTGGAGGATCCGTGAGGAAAAAAAAAATTTCAGTGCCCACTGACCCCACCCCATGGAGCCGTCTGAGGGGGCACTACAATGTCATACAAGGACATCCCAGCAGCCAGGGGTTTAGTGAGCACAAAACCAAACACCAGCATCAGACACAATGTACACAATACCCGTTGAGAACTTCCACTGGTTCTTGATTGACTCTAGCCCAAGTGGACCAACCAATTGACAAGGGGGGCCACCCAAAGGCTGCCGTCTACAGAATTCAAGACCAAGTGTGGTGTGTTAGGGTTGGACCCCTCAACCAGCAGGATCCTCTGCTCCCCTTCAGGGTCACCTCACAGCAAAAAACCGTGGGTGGATGTTTGATCTCAGAGAAGGTAACCAGAAATAACAGAACCTTCCCTGGGAGATTCCCTCACCATGTACAGGTATCCACACCAAGGGGACATCAGAAGATGCCATAAACAATGACAAATTAAAAGTGGGTTTGCTGAAATGATATGAATTTACAAAAGAAAATAATTTTCCAGAAGTTCAGAGAAGTCAAACAAAACACCAGAGAATCTATATTTCAGTTGGTGATACATCTCTGGCAGTACTTCACAAGATGGACTAATAAGTTTTGAAGGACTGGAAAATCTACTAATGTGAACAGTTTGCAATCATGTGCTCAACAGACATCTCACTGCCAAGAGATGTGGAGGACAATAAATCTGGCAGAACAGTATGTTAAAGCCCATGGAGGGATTATAACTGGAATAAACTGAAAAATTTGAAATCAGTAACAGCTGATCAAAAGCAAAAGTCTAGCAAAATCTGATAGGTGTTTATGTCCATTACCAGCAAGCAACAACAGAAGTATCAGCATAAAACAGCTGGAGCTACTTACAAAGAGATAAGTGGTAAAACAAGAAAAGAGTGATTAGCAGTTGCTGCTGTCAGGAAGAAACAGAATCAACACAACTTTATCAGATCCACCACAAAGTGGAAGTCCCATTTTCACGAATGATCAATGCATGAATTATAGTCAGCCCAAGTAAACAAATGAATCAACAGTGCCAGTAGTGATTGCAGCATGGTACAAATAGAGAGGTGGTGACAAATCATGATATGCCAGTATAGGAAGGCTATGTCAGAGGTAAGAAGGTGAAGGTTCTACAATACACTGGATGCATTAAGACAGCAGTGAGAACCAGTTTAGTATCTGCTAACTAGATGACTGATGGTACACTTATGTGTGATAATTGATGGAACAGTGAGAAAGTTTTCAGAGCAAATATAAATGTATATACTCCATATTATGTTAGAGACCTTGATGCCATGTGTATGAAGACACCAATATACAACTGGGTGGTAGGAAACATGGTAAGAATCAAAATGAACTAGGCAAAAAGAAGTCTGCCAAAGAGACTGCAATCAGCAGAAGAGCTCAAAGGTAAAAAAAACAAACAAGACAATGAGTCTCAAAAAGTGACATTCAGAATATAGGTTGATGGGAACTGAAGGAAGTACAGAAGAAAGACTCTTTACTGTAGAAACTTTGGTACAATGCCCAAGAGGAAGTCAAATACAAGATAAAGATGAATAAATGGGATCCTACCAAGGTGAAAGAAGCCCTTGGAGACACATTGTTAGGAGAAATAAACAAAGGAGCCTTGTTGACTATACAAAAGAAGCCCCAGTACATGATATGAAAACTGTCTTTGTATATGATGAAAAAATATTTTAAGTATTTCTCCTGAATAGGGGCTTGTGTCAAATATAAAAGACTGTTTAGGGAAGTATTATTAATTAATTTATGTTTTAATTCATTGATGTTGAGGCTATTGAGCATTACTTTTGTAAACCACTGATGGAGATTTCTAGAAGATTTAAGTGACAGACATATGAGTAGCTGTGGCCAGATGAGTGGAAACAGAGTAAAAGTAAGGCCATGAGAGAGAGAGGAGTTTGGTCAAAGAAAACAAAATTACCAATCATAGGAGTTAACAGCCTAACAGTTCACATGTTAGAGTGAGATTAACAGTTTGAAAGAGATAAGGAGAATAATTTGTCTTGTCAAAGGCTTTCTAAACTAACTAAACTTCGGTTGTGTGGAGCTCACAAAAAGCAGATGGTTATTGGAAGTATGAAGAGCAGATGGTTATCAGAAAGTCAAGATACAACTAAGGTAGCTTATGCAACAGCAAAGTGAATTATATATTGATATTGTTGCTACAGAAATAAAGAAAAATGTTTGGCTTGTCAACTGAATTTTAAAGAAATTGGCCCAGATGAACTTTTGACTGAAGGAAAAGAAAAGAATGGCCTATCAGTTGCTATGTTATAGTGAGATTAACAGTTTGAAAGAGATAAAAATAACTTGTCTCATCAAAGAGTATTTATTCTAAAGCAACTGAACATGTCTGTGTGGACTTTGACAGAAAGCAAATGATTATTGTAAGTTCAGGATACAAATGTAGTAACTCAAGCAACAGTGTAAGTGAATTATACACATATATTACTTACATAAAAATAGTTTGGCTTGTAAAATAAATTCTAAAGCAATCAAATTGGCGTAAGTTGAATTTTGACAAAATGAGAACTGTGTAGTGTTCAAAATATTACTATGATCTCCATAATATAAATACTTTTTTGTATACATGTTTAACTTTTTTTGAATATATATGTATAATTTTAAAATAAGTGGTGTGTGTTATTCATTTATTGTTGAATTTATCACCAATAAGTTACAGACACCTACTGCAAAAATCCTTAGACCAACACAATCATATATTTACATTACTCTATATTACTAAAATAGTTTCTGATACTAAGAAACTATTATTTTGATACTATGAACAAATACAAAGTTCAAGTTATCATTCAATTCACCATAAGTCATGGAATCATGTCGGTTTAAAGGAATTCCATTCTTCATCAGTAACCCTGAACAAAAATAAGGCTAGGCTTCATTATAGTTGTGAAGTGTATTTACATATAAATGCTGTTCTTCTGTCACTTACTTACTGGCCTAACAAACTTGGTATTTATCTTGGCAAACTGATAAAAGTTAGTTTTAGTCATTGTAAGGTATCTTATTTGAAAGTGAAATGTCATGATATCAAATGTACATAGTTATGTATTTATTCCTGTCATGCATATATTAATAACTACTGGTATCAGATGTTTCGAACAAATGGAGTTTCATTAATTTTTGCCACTCAATCTGAATTATGCAGGTACTTTGTTATTCCCTGAAAGCACCTAGGTATAGAAATTTTGAAAAAAAAAAAGGCTGATTAGTGAAATATTTAATCTAGCTGATACATTTTGTATTTATGCTCAAGGCAATATATAAAACAGTATCTCTCAACTCTCACTAATACGCTGTTTTATTTTTCTCCATACCGTAACATGCACAAATGTTAGGACAAGAGAATATTCTGTAACTTAATATTAATAAAATTTTGATGTTTCACTTGTGATTTACCTCCCATTGTTCTATAGAAGTAGCCCAAATTCTAGTTTTTGGGTTTGTCCTAACACATTTGAACACTACTGTGTAAATGTCAGTTTTCACTAACAGTATCATGCATGCAGACATAAAAAACACTAATAATATCGTGTTTTGACAAATAATCTGAATTCATTAAACTACTGCTAGGAACTGTTTTATGTTTCAAGGAAAGAAAATATTATTCAATTAACAGAAATGCAAATTTTTAAACTAGGCCTATACAAACTTTGAGTCCTTGAGAAGGGACAACAGACAAGTTCTAATGTCAATGGAGTAAATTAAAAAAATAGAGTTGTCTTCTCTACAAGTACAGTTATAGCTGTACAAATGAAAATGACAAAAATATTCTGTGCTAAAAAGGAAGCTAATGTTACATAAATAATTATCTGTTATATTCTCCTTCTTAGAAACATTACTCCGAGAAATTTTTAAAAGTAACATTTCTATTATGTCTCTGATCAAATTGTTGCAACTAAACATTCTGGAAAAAATATCTAAATAAGCTTGGTTTCATCTACCAGCTAACAACATTGCTTTTGCTAATAAACTGCCTTGTTCTTCTGACCTACAGTGACTGTTGAAATGAGATGAATATATTATTACTTACTAATTATAGTGTAGCATACCCAAACTCTACTGGTATTTCTGAAGAAAAAAAATCACATACCCGATTTTTCAGCTTTTCACTAAGAAATGGTTTCACCAGTGCAAACAAGATATCAAACACTGCTGGTTCATTGATTATGTGGATCCCTTTAAACCGACCCGGGAAACAGTTCTTCAGTTTATAAAAACAAAGTATGTTGATTATTAATTATGCAAACTTTATAGGAAATAAGTTATTCTTACTAATGTAACTAATTATTCTTAAGTGAGTTACCATGAGTTAAAGAAGTCATTTCAAATACTTACATATTCACAAACAAGACACGTAATCTATGTTCTTACACTAGAAAGATAAACTCAAGACTTGGTCTAAATTCTATTTCCAAATAACTTACTTATTTTCTTGGTTATATTAAAAATCTATCCTTAACACATTTGTCTATTTTAAAGTTGCAAGATTTACTATAAAATGTTTTTCTGAAATAAGGTTTCTGATTTCACAATTAGTCAGTTCAACCTGTTGCTAAATACAAAACAATTGGCTGTTTCTGCTGTGCCAATCACAGGAATCAAAGCCTGATTCATAGTTATAATCCCCAAGTTTACTACTGAGCCAACAGGACAATTGCAAATGAGATCTTAAATTAAAAGACTTCCTTCTATAAGTATGCTTCACATCAAAACACACTATTCATTTATTAAACTATGTTAGTGTGATTACTAAAATAGTATTGTATGTACTGTATAAAATAATTCCTTCACAGTATGAGAGTTATGGCCTAAGCCTTTTTATAAAAATATGGTCAATAAATTGTAAATGACCATGGCAACAATGATGAACTATAAATAACTGCAACTGGGAGTTAGCTACTTCTAGACAATAAATAATTCTACTTAAAACTTCCATATAGCAAACATTTTATACAATAATTATAATCAAATTATTTATTACTTTTTAAAAAAAATTAAAACAACAAAGTTTTGTAAATTTGTTCAGACAAGGAAAGATTAGAGATATGCAACCTAAAATTGTAGAAAATATACAATAAACAAACCTTGTAACCTGAAATTAATTTAGGGACTTCAGGTTCACAAACACTTATTTATGACAACATAATAAGACATCCAGTGAAGGTTTATACTATCGAATTTTAGAGAATTAGGTTGAGTTTTTGTATTTAACTTTCCATATTACAATCAAAACAGTCGTATACCAGGGATGTACGTGTAATATTTACCAATAAACACATTCTATATTTGGTACAAGAGCATGTAAAAAATGTACCAATATCAACCTACAATTTGGTGGATGCTATTGATATGGTGTTAATTAAAATATTCAAGTTTCCAATCTAATTCAAAGTCTGTCAAGAGTATTGCAAGTGTATTTTTATCTTCTGTTATACTACCTGTATTAGAAGCACCATCCTTCGACAATGTGCTGGACTCATCTGTCTGATGTGATGAAAACCAAACTCTTTGAGGTCAAGCAGTGCAATAATACCATTGATTTGAGTGGCAGGATCTTCAATTGCCTTTTCAAGACACAAAAGGTTAGCCCTATAGATGTCATTAGCTGAATGTTTTGCTGGATCCCAAATACCTAGCAGAAAAAGAACAACCTTTATCCCATGAGTCTTACTACATTAGATGCATGTCACATCATTTATACAATTATAGGTTACCAGCCTTATTTATGTACAAATGTTTATGAATCTATTAAACTTCTATTTGTTGGCCACATACACTAAAACTATATATACATATATATAGGCTAGTAACTTTTAAAAAAATATCAAATTTTTGAAATAGTAATCAATTGCATTTTTAATATTGTTGAAGAAATAAGATATCCGGCTGATAAACACAGAATTTAGTCTTTTAATAATGACAAAAATATCAATCTTATTGTGGCTGTTATTTGACATGAAAATATATATATTTTTGTAAATGTTTCAAACAACAATACATAAATGTTTTACCCCCTCTGATTACGAAGATGGCATGACCCTCGCTATCACGATGTTGTAAGAATCCTTCAAGGTTAGCACTAAACACATCTTTCAGGGCAGAAGGCACAAAATCTTTGAAAAGCTCAGGATTGTTGTCACGTAGTATATAATACTGTTTTATGAGTCTGAAGGCACGGTCATAATCAAACTTTCGAGCTCTTAGAAATCGAAGCAGAAAGTTGTCATCTGATGGCACAATCAAATTAGGTTCTTCTGATAATAACAGAAAAAAAACATTTTAGGGACAATTTCAAAAAGTGTAACAGTTAACAAATACATAATAAAATATTACATTAAAAAATAATAACAACTGGAATACTACATTAACAGTATCAGCTTAATTTGTTGAAAATCATAGTCTCATGGTATAGTAAAAGACTAAAGTGGAATCACTGAAGATGCATCATTCTCACAATTTTACTTGAACCTGACAATCAAAGTTTGTGATAAAATTTTATGAAATTCATATAAAACTGAAATTATTGCTCGAAATATAACAAACAAAACTTATTAAACCTTTGATTCTTTTTTATTTTCTGTGTTTAGACTGGTACATTTCTTTTAATATCAATAAGTGATATAGAAAAAGAAAGTCTCCATATAGTAATATCACACAAATTAAAAATGTACCCTGCAACATTTCTCTGAGCGCTTGGATATCACGAGCTCTCCATTCTGGTTTCTCCATGAGTTCTCTTTCTGCTTTCTTTTCTAAAGGCCTGAGATAAACTAAAACTGGCAGCACGTGTCTAAAATTTCCAGTCCTATTTGGCCTCCATCTGCTGAACTTGTGTTTTTATCCATCTCCTATAATATAAAATATTACAATACTAGGAAGTGACTTCAACATTTACAGTTTCAGATTGGTTAGTCATAAAAGACAATAATACAATTTTCTTGATTAACAGAATAATATATTTAATCATGTAAGTGTTCTTAATAAATATATTATTCTGTTAATATATTTATTTTACTTACATGATTAAATATTTATTACAATACTAAAAACATGGATATTAGGCTTAAAAATACATTGAATTTTCCCTAACACAAGTATCAACAAACACAATTATCTTACAAAGACTTCTTTAGGTTATGTATGTCTTATGTTAAGAATTTACAATTTCATTCTGAATATCCTGCCTTCTTTCTCGAGTATTCTGGAAATTTTATTAAAATACTGCATGTATTATATCGAAAAGAAAAAGATGCCTAAACATTTGTATGGACATAAACGTGCAAAAATTAGTGATTTTGTTACAGTAAGTTATACAGTGCCTTTTATATTTCAGTTAACATTCTGTGTATTTCAGAGCGACTGGTATAGGTATTAACACTTATCTCTCCTTATCAGTAAAAGTGTTAATACCCATACCAACCAGTTCGAGATACATTTTTATTTCAAGTGAGTTTCTCATCATCAAGAATCATTTAACATTCAATAAAAAGTGAGCTGTTACACAGTTGACAGTGATTCTACACATTCACGAAATAGTTCTGAGAAACTTAAATAAAATCTAGAAAAAAAATTCTAATATGAAACATTGAAGATATACTGGTTAACAATATAAAAGGCTTAATTAAACTAAATAGAATACATCAGTGCTTTATGTCATTTCTGTTTTATAAATAATGTACATTTTATGGCATTTAATATTAATTCACTGCTTCAACAAATATACATAGGATTGTGTATAATGTTTACTTCCCATTTTGGTTTTACACGAACGTGAAATGATAACTGTATATGACTCACATTTAACATCACACTCATTGAACACGTTACGACCGTGCACAATACATGGATCTGTCACATTCACACTTTGCAAAGGCCTTAATATTTCTTACACTCTTCACTATTAATTCAACATTAAAATATTTAACGTGCGCTTGCTTGACTTTAACAGATGTTTTAATTACTAATGACTTCATTAACACAGTTTAATCAGCAGTTTGACTAACTAACTTATAGACAAAACTGAAAGACATGAAGTAAACCAAATGTATTAATAACTTGCTAAGTACTGACTTATGCTGCAATATACAAATATAACAAACATTCCTATCTTCTGGTAGTATTTTGATATTTACTTTAAGATTATTCTTTGCCTTGTACTTGTGTAAGTTTCATATGATATGGAGTTGATAAAACCATTTATTTAGTTCTCACTGCCTTTCAGAGCGGATGTTGCCATAATTGTATGTTATGCAAGGTTGTCAACAGCAGCATCCTTCAGTGGTCATTTCAGTTATTACATCTGGATGTCACAGCCTCATCTATTTTAAAATGAAAATAGCAAATTACTTGGGTGACACTAGTTGCTATGGATAAATGCAACATTTCTTGTGAACTAACAAAGATACAGATGTTCTGGAACCAGATCTTGGAAGGAGAAGCAACTGAGAAAAGCAGTTAAGGCAACAATTCTCTCTGCGAGGAGAAGCAATTATAAACAGTTAATCTGGGTTTAGTGTTTATAAAAAAGACTATTAATTTTGTGTCTAGTCTCATTATCTCACTTAACATCAGTACTCAGTAAGTAAAAGATTTAACAGGATTTTGCAATTGATATTTAGACCAAATATTTAGTTATTAAATAGACGTATCTGACAGTTCAAGAGTTAACTCAGCTACACCTGAATACACCACAGCTCCAACTTGTATCAACTAAATATTTTTAAATACACGTTTAAGCAAAAAGAAACTATATGTATATAAATTCAATAAGGTTAAGGGTGAAAGTTCATGTCTCTGAATGTATAACACAAAGGTTGAAGTAATTCTGAAATCTAAGCAAAATTGCTTCTCCATTGAATTAATAAACTTGTGAAATGGACTACCAGATGATGCAACACACATTGTCAGTTGAAATAAACTGAAATACAAATGTATGCAAGGTAAAATTGTAATTTTCTCATGCTAATATTTTATAAATACCTACATTTTGAAAAAATAAATGTTCGTACAAGTCATCTTTACACAATAAACAATGGAGATCTCAACAACAAGATGTTTTTTTTATACACAAAGAGTAACAATGATTTGTACAAACCTGAAACTTTTCTATAAATAGGTTTTACTTAACTGTTACATTTTATTTATAAGTGAAACCTTAGGCCTATTGGCAAAATTCTTTAGTGTATATATTCTGCATAATTTTGTTACAGCCCTGATCCAAATTCTTACCAATTTCAAACACAAAAATGAAGTTCTCCCAACAGCAGTGCTGGAAATTTTATTGCAGTCAGGTAAAAAACAAGTGTTATTAAACATATACAATATGAAATAGGCTATTTTGCATTTAAGAAATGTTTGTTTATTCCTTTTAATTACAGAGATAACCAAAATTACATCAGGCTCTTTTTGTATAGCTCTGTATCAGTCTAATGCTATTTGAACCACCATTAAATACATCACTCAGTCTGATGTTTGACTGTATGACTACCTTTTGTACCCCAAAATTAACACTTTCATATCAATGGGAATCTGAAAAAATCCTAAAAGACTAAACCATGATATCTCAAATGGGAGAGGGGCAGAGATCTCTAATGGAAGACTGTCGCACAAGCCATTGGACATACTCAAGTCCTATTCCATAGAAAACAAGTCCAAGTCTCTAAGACTCTCCTGAGAACTAAAAAAAGATGTACACATATCAGTTTCAGAACTAAGTTATCAGTTCTTCTAAGATGTTGATATCTTTGTAGTAATAAAGTACCATAACTACACAGAATACTCTGGTTCTCTCTCAGTCTGGGACAAGGTTACCATAACTTTACTGTTCTTTAATTAAGAAATGTAACTGAGATACATTATTAACATCAGCCATATTATATTAAAAAAAAAAACTCCAACATAATAGTAAGAAAAAACTAAATAATTCCCTAATCATATTACAACTGTTAAAGTGCTTTTCTAAATCACTTCTGATAACAGATCCGAACATCTTGAAACCAACAGAAGACAAACTTCTTGGTATATTATTTCCACAAACTTCTCTACTGCCCTTTTTTGTAAACATAACAAAAGATAGTACTAGAATTCTATTAAAATTTTTCAAGAACTTTAAAAATAAAAAGTCCGAACTAGTTCTTTTTTCAAGCATTTTCTGAGGTTTACAATAACCCTAATTTGTTCAAGAAATTTTAGCCACAAAGAATTTTCCAACTTTTGTAAAAGTTTCTTCTAGCAACAAGATATTTGAAGAAATTCATAGTTTAGTAACTGCTTCTTACATTTTATGATAAATACAATAAGAAATGTGCACTTTAGCTGTTCACTCTCTTCAAACACACCCGAGTTAATGGGTGAAAACACCAGTAAAAACGTTATCATTTTTC
The DNA here is from genome assembly GCF_004210375.1 of Tachypleus tridentatus. Taxonomy (NCBI): domain Eukaryota; kingdom Metazoa; phylum Arthropoda; class Merostomata; order Xiphosura; family Limulidae; genus Tachypleus; species Tachypleus tridentatus. The sequence continues at coordinate 71,196,024 of NC_134836.1, read as the reverse complement.
AAGTGCACAAAGGTTATTTGGTGATTTTATACACCTCTAAAATTATAGTTTGACTATCTTGATTATCAAATTTAAGAATGGTATCTTGAATGCAGAGAAATGCAAGTCCTCAGAGCCAGGACATCACTAATATATCATAAACAAAATCATGAAAGATATTGCTTATAACAGGCAAACATGTTTCTCTGCACAGTTGTAATAGGTTCCCTGCAGAGATTTAAATGAAATGTTAAGTTGAGCTAGCAAAACAAAGCCATCTTAGCTGCTTGTTTTGAGGAAGGTTGGTTACATCATGAACATAAAGGCATGTCAACTGCTTTGACACATATGGTACATTCATTTTATTCACAAAGGATACAATGAGGCCACTTGGTCCATTTAAGCTATTCCATTTTCTACCAGTACCCCACTTAAAACTATATTAAAAACTTATTTTTGTATATCAAATTCTAATCCAAAAAATATTTTTCAACTATTTTCCTAAAACTCCTTCAATAATACAGTTTATAAAAATTTGAAGAACTATTCAACAGGTTAAGTAATCTGTGAGAAAAGTATCAAAGCATTAACTGGGGTTGTTTTTATATATTGAATTTGTGTCCTCTAGTTTTAGGGTTCACAAGTTTTCTGAAGTCATTATCTAAATGTATGGATTCTAAACAACTAACAGTCTAAAACACTTGAATCATGTGTTCCTAAACTCTTCTTAACTACAATAGAAACATGTTAAGATATTAACATATTTTTATATGACTGTAGCTTCAAATATTTAATTATTCTGCTATCACCTTTTCTCCGAACCTTTGCCAACAACTTAACGCATTTTTTAGATAACATTATGTAACAAAATTTTTACTTTTTCTTGTTCCTGGGCAGAGTTATTTCTCAATTGCTTATCCCTAAAGAAAATGAAAAAGACCTATTTTTATCTTCAAACTTTGTTTTTGTGACCTGGGAGCAAATAACAAAAACATGATGGGAGACTATATTTGGGGGCTGATACGTGAAAGTGATTTACATTACAGTTGCAAATCTCGAGAAACTACTCACTTCTAAACATTTTTGTGTAACTTTAGTATAAATACATGTAAATCTTGATTCATATGTTGTTTTATTCAGACCTTATGTAAATGCAAATGTGCAAATTTACCATTGTTACATAGAAAATAGGTTAATTTCTAAATGTCATTATCCAGGTCAGAAAAGCAAAGTTTGAAAAGAATAATGTCCATTTTCTGTACTTTTACAACATAAGCAATTAAGAAAAGCACATACTATCCAGGAACAACATTTGTGTTACATAGTGTAAAGTGACCAATTAGAACACAATAATATCAAATGAGGCTAAACCAGTCCTTGTAGGGTGAACTGATGGCCTAATTGTACACAGTATTTTCTATGTATACACGTACAATCTGTTTGCTTTATGAATAGCTCATACATACAGACTAAAAGACATTAGGTTTTGTACTTTATGTCCAGATCTTTTTCCTTATCAACTCTGATTAAATATTCCTCTGTAAGGCTATAAAAATTAATTTTTATGACAACCAATATGCATTACCTTATGTTTAATAAAATTAAAATACACTTGCCAGAAGACTAAACACTTCAAATTTCTCTGCAAAACTTTCACTTCTTGAAATTTAAAACATTCATTAATGTCATAACATTTGGACACTTAACAAACTTGTTTGTTATATCTTTATTAATATCATTGATGAGAATTAGCAAATAACCTAATTCAGAACCAGAAGATATTCTGCTTGTAACCCAAACGTACTGTAATTTCATCCCACTTACAATGACTGTCTGTTTTCTACCACCAAGTCAACTATAATCCATTTAACTAGCTTATATCCTGTGCTAACAACTGCAATCATTCTTAAATTACTCTTAGGTATTACGTCATTAAAGAAAATTTATCAATATTAAAGACTATTGCATTGAAAATCTATGCTGTAATGACACAAATCTTGTCTTTTTCTTTAATTGTAAGCTCTAATAATTTCTCAATCACTTAATTATGGTAACTATTTGTACATTATATTTTCTCCTTGAAAATTACTGGCTTACATGAGCTAGTCTCCAACCTACTGGCACATCACCATTAATGGTGAAATCATTAAAATTCAAGGTTAGTATCTCATAAACCTGCTATTTCATTTCCTGCTTTATCCTAGAACAAACATCTGGCCCTGGTGTCATATCTTCCATCAGTTTTTCAATCTTGTACCTCACAAGCTTAATACTAGCTTCAAGGAGAGATAGCCATCTTTCCTCGGTAAAACCAATAATGAAAAAAAGCATTTAGACATTCAACCATCTCATAACCATTAAAATAAATTCTCCAATCTTCATTTTTAAAAGTAAACTTAAGTGTTTTTAGATGTTTTCAGGTGGGCAATGAATAATTACATACATTAAAGAAACTATATGCTCGTGGGAGTGATAGGTGGATATAGGTAGATGGAAGTTTGATGAAGCTACCAAGTCAGCCACAGTGAGCCAAGGGGCATCTTCTTACACATATGTTAAGTAGGTGTGTTAATTTGAAGGACAGAAAGTGTAGTAAGAGCTTACGTTATGATATACTGACTCTAAAGGTCACATATAAGCAAGATAAATTGAAGTTTAAGAGCCATTCCATTAATCTAATCTAACAAGGTCCAGTTATCCTTATTCATCACAATAAGTTCTGTCACTAAATTCTAAACCTAAATCTCAATCATATAGCAGGTACATAACTAAGCCAACCAACACCTGCAGCTCATGTTGCAGTCAAGCTTATGTTCGTTAGTTATCACTCTATTTAGTTTACTGTTGGTCACAATCTATAAATAAAATGTACATTTTCACACAGCTTTGTCCACACTTCTAGTTCTATTACACAGTATACACAAATCAACTGTTTCATTTTAAAATATGATACTCACTTATTTTAATTATATAATATTGCATACTTTCAAGATAATGAAATTCAATTAAATGTTTTTTGTTTTTAAAATTAAAAAAAGAGCTTTTTTTGTCAAAAACTGGCAGTTACTCTTATGTTACATAGCAGTGTAGTAGTAGAAGTAAAACAGTACATGTTGGTCAAATGACTGCTTGTTTTCACATGGAAATAACATATGAAAGTACGTTAGGTTAAATTACATGTAATCATAGGCTTAACTGAGACTAAAGGATAAATGATAGTTACAAAATATTCTTAAAATAAAGATGGCAGTGTACCCTCTTCACGGCGGTCCGGGTCCTATTAAAATATTGTACAGACCTAGTACATAGTAATAACCGTCAAGTAAGAGGTGTGCGTGTGTGTTTTACTTATAGCAATGCCACATCGGTCTATCTGCTGAGCCTACTGAGAGGAATCGAACCCCGATTTTAACGCTGTAAATCTGAGACTCACCGCTTTACTAGCGGAGGTTAATAGGTGTGCTGATGACATAGTTTAAAATTAAATGTGGCTTTTATTAAAGTATGTTAGCACACAGTTACAATCTGTTATATCGATCATCTAAGCTAACCTGATATTCAATTTAAAACCAGTAACTGAATAAAGATATGGCCAGTTTCATCAGCTGAAAAGCCGTGTAATAACTCATATCACATTCATAATAGTGTATCTGTAAGTGTAACAACATATTAGATTATTTAAACGAGCGTTTCTTAGCATTTATGATATCCTAGATCAGCTCGCTGTTTCCTCTATATGTCGCGCACCAATGAAACTCACAAAATGCAAATACAACAAAAACACATTTAGATCACATATAAATTTTCTGTCACTTTTTTTGCTCGCGAGTTTTTGCGAAATCTCTCACACTGATAAGTTGTTGTGACGGACCGAAAGTTGAAAAACACTGATTTTTCAGACACATCAGGTGCTTTGAAATATATTTCTATTCGTCAAGAAAGTACAGGTACACTTACTTGTTAACTTGTAGAACTGGTTGTCGAGTCCTTCTCTTCGAAAATGAAATTTACCGTAATTTAAACTTACGACTGAAAATGGAGGGCACGCCAATGTTAGAATGATAACAGATACAATAATTCTTCATTAACAAAGCTTCCTAAAGTATGATTCGAATTAACCTATTTAAATTGATTTATTTGAACAATAAATAATTTAACCTGTTTTGTCACATTCAACACACACACACAAATGGAACAACATTAACACTTAACAACCAAACCTGTCTTTCACTTTCAGTTTCCTGGTGTTAAAGTTTGTAACTTATCAATATTATCCGTCACCCGTCGAAAATTTTGCTATCAATTTGGTGTTTATTACGGTAGAGAAAAAAAAAAAAAATTAATGTTTGATTGAAAGATCAAGATGTGTAAGAAACTCGGATTATGTTAGAAATTGAATAAATGTTGATAAATTGAGATAAAAAGGAGAAAATAAAAGCTTTAACATTTTAAAAGATTATTTCACGTTTTCTTCCAGCTCAACATTAGCAAACAGGACTATATTTCAATTAGTAAATTAATAATACGCTGGGAGATAAATTTCATGATGAAATTAAATCTATAACCTACTGAGAGTTAACCCGTGTAAAGGTTTTGTTAAAATAATTAATTAACAAATGGACAACTACGCCTTTCAAGATATATACTGACCTAAAGCTGGAATTTGCCTTGAGGCTTTTTCACAACTTCATAATAATTGATTCATAAACAAGGGTTACTGTTGATTCGTAATTCTCGTAGTTAAAAAATAAACTTCAGATGTCTGTTTGTTTCTTTGTTTTTGAATATCGCGCAAAGCTACTCGAGGGCTATCTGCGCTAGCCGTCCCTAATTTTACAGTGTAAGACTAGATAGAGGGAAGGCAGCTAGTCATCACCACCCACCGACAAATCGTGGGCTACTCTTTTACTAACCAATAGTGGGATTGACCGTTACAGTATAACGCCCCCACGGCTGAAAGGGCGAGCATGTTGGTGTGACGGGGATTCGAACCCGCGTCCCTCAGATTACGATTTAAGTGCCTTAACCACCTGGCCATACCGGGCCTCTCATAGTACTTAATTTATCTATCTTTACACATATATTTCTGAGTGGGGGAATATTCGTATGTATCGTTCTCAAAAATAAATTCTATTGAATGGAAGATGTCTCCTCTACATAAACGGTATCTGTGAAACACGTGTACGAAATAACATGCCAGTGCAACAACAAATGCACGCGTCAAACTAAACGCAGTTTAAAATGTTATCTTAACAAACATAAATATTATATACCCCAAAATAAGATAGACATTTACCTCCTGGCAGACCACGTTCAGGAAACTGATCCTAGTATTTCATGTAACGAGGTAAAACCAAATATAGCAGCAGAGTTTAATCTTGAAGAATCTGTTGAAATTGTATATTGTTAACTAAAGCACATTGCATCAGATAGGAATTATGGATCAGTGACTACTTATGTACGGTTGTGGTCTTATGTTTAAAAAGTAATAGTAATAGGTAACCAGCTTCATGTGAGTTTAAAGGTTGTCAGCGCCTGAATGCTTGAAGGAGAAGAGATCAAAGGGTCCCCACCCCCATTGGGAAAGTTATCCTTTAAGGCTGGGAAGGCTATGTGATGTCACAGTTTCACAACTTGATGTCAGGGGGTGAATAATTCCAATATGTGCCACTAGGCTGAGGATAGTTCCACAAAATGGCGTTAGGGGTGGTACATGAAAAGTATGTCGTAGGGTCGAATAGTTCCAAAGTGCGTTTAAATATATATAATTATTATTGTATTTATTACAGTTGGTATGCTCGTAACATGTACTTCATAGTGTACACTATAATTGGTAGTATAGCACTTCTAACTCACAATGTGCTTAGCCAAATAATTTTTCGTAATAACGTAAAATGATCAAACTAGGTACTTGTCTTATGCGTAACATTACGAAGTAAAAAACTACTATTTCATTTTCTATAGTTCTTAACACGATGTTAATCTATTCAATATCGTTAAGGTTAGCTTTAAACAAAGTATTTGAATAGTTAAAATTAACAACTTTTGTATTACAGTTTTATACTTTGTGTAGCATGTTTCGTAGTTTATTCTACATGTATTAATTTAGTTTACCCCCTACATAGCGGAATATGTTTCCTACTAACATAAGCCACTCAAACTTTAGATGCAATTGTAGACATCACATTAACTAACTGTAATACAGTACAGTTAATCTTTATGGTTTATATATATGGCTATTCATACAGTATCTTACAGTTAAATAGTCCTTTTCAGGACTATTTTTTCATATTAACCTAGATATAATTTTGTCTGACTAATATGTAAATATCCAAACATAATATAACTCTGCAACACCTTTATTGAGACCGGCATGGTCAGATGTTTAAGGCACTCGATTAATAATCCGAGGGTCATGGGTTCGAATCCTCGTTACACTAAACATTCTCGTCCTTTCAGCCGTAGGGGTATTATAATGTTACGATCAATCCCACTCTTCCTTGGTAAAAGAGTTGGTGGTGGGTGGTGATGACTAGCTGCCTTCCCTATAGCCTTTAACTGCTAATTTAGGAATGGCCAGTGCAGATAGCCTTCGTGTAGCTTTGCATGAAATTTAAAACAAACCAAACACCTTTATTGGATATATATATAAAACCATGTTTTTCACTCTTACGTCTGTTTTTATTTCCAACCCATTAAACTTAATACGAACATTTTCTCCAACTATGTATAGTAACACTCATGTTACGTTCTGTTAAAAGCTTTTTCAAACGAATAGCTTATTGTAGAATAAATCCGTTCACGTATAGCATCAATTACCATTTTACGTTTTATCATAGCATTGGCTAAGATATCACAGCTCCTGTGATTTTCTGGATATCACGTTCGTGTGGTCATACAAGTATAAAACACAGTTTCTTTACTAAATTATTAGTTTGATGGATCTGTCTCCAAATGACACACACAAGAACAGAGAAGCAACGGTTAGTTGTTGTCTGTAGTTCAGCTCAAAGCTACACAATGGGCTATTTGTGCTCTGTCCACCACAAATATCGAAACTCGGTTTCAATCGTATCACTCCGCAGACATTCCGCTTTGCCACTAGGGGGCAGTAAGCCACGGTTCCTTCCAGGAATAATGACACCACGAGAATTTAAAGTATTATTTTTATTAATGTGTTTTGCATATCAGCAATTCCAAACAACGACGAATTACATTAAGCAAGCTTAAAGTTTGATTGTAGATCGTACAAAATTTTGTTCGTACACATTTTATTCTGCTTATATTAAAATGTACACGAATAATACGATTTAACCTTTGATTTGTACATGTTATACAATCGATTACTCTTATTATTAAAAAAATAGAGGCTTGGCAAAATTTGTGATTGTAAATGATAAACTAGTATGTTTGTCTTCCAAGTTTAACAAAAGTGCAAAAGTTAAACATTTGTAAGATTCAGATAAAACTATATATACTTGATTCGTTTATTGTATTAGAAATATGCATTAGCTATTCTGTGTAATCTTATAAGAAAACAATATTAACTCTTGAAATTACTACGAGCCACTTACATCATAACATAGCTTACACTACTCATGTCGTTACGTATACCTGTTATTCTTTAATTGTTTGTGTTTTGTATCAGACGTTTTAGAATCTGATTTTTGTTGCCTTTGCTTTCAATATGGCTTGACCCGGCATGGCAAGGTGGCGATCGTCTCGTAATTTGAGGGTCACGGGTTCGAATTTCCTCATGCCAACCATGCTCGCCTTTTCAGCCGTGGGGAGTTATAATGTGGCGGTCAATACCACTAATGGCTCGTAAAAGAGAAGCCCAAAAGTTGGCAGTAAGTGGTGATGACTAGCTGCCTTTCATCTAGTTTTACACTACTAAACTGGGACGGCTAGCGCAGATAGCCCTCGTGCAGCTTTGCGCGAAATTAAAAACAAACAAACAGTATGTGTTGATTATTCTATCAGATCATCCCTTAAGTAATGTCCGATTTTGGTTCAGAAAAAGAGAAAGGATTTCAAATGCTGTTAATGCTATTTAATCAGTAATGTATATTCCATTATTATTAAATACTTCCTGCCAACGATTCATAAGCTCTGAATGCCACTTCTATAAAATTCTTGGGGTTTGGAGGAAAAGAATGTAGAGAGTGTAGTTTTGACATCTTCATGTGTTCCAAGCTCTTTCCCATCAAGATAGTTCTGAAACTTAATAATAGATGATAATCAGATGGGGCAAGGTCTAGAGAATAAGGTAGATGTAGAAGTTTTTCCAGTCTATCTCTTCAATCTTCGCAGATGTAATCCTTGCTGTATGGGGCCGTGCATTATCCTGGTGTAACACAACACCTTTGATTGATCAAAGCAGGTCTCTTTTCTTTCACTGCAACATTCAAGCGCTCTAACTGTTGACAAAAGAAGTCTGATGTAATCGTTACATTGAGTGGCAGCAACACAAAGTGGATTACATCAACAATATCCCACCATACGCTTAACAAGATTTTGCTAGGATGGAGGTCCATTTTGGGCTGTGCTTTAGCCAGTTTACCTACACTGAACCATTGTCTGCGGCGCTAAATATATTTATAATGTATTCTTCATTTTTCATCTCCAGTCACTAACCTGTCCAAAAAGGTGAGTTACGTTCACGAGAGTGCAGAAAAGTGCAAATGTCCACTCTTGCTCTAAGGTTGGCTTCTGTCAAATCCTGGGGGACCTATTTTCCAAGTTGTTGTAGATGACGGTGAACTGTTGAATAGGTTGAATTAAGCTTCTGTGCTTATTCCTCAATTGTTACAGCATAATCTTCATCAAGTGCAGTCAGCAGCAAGTCATCATTAAACTTAACAGGACGACCTGAACGTAGTACATCATTTAAGCTGTAGTCACCTGATCTGAACTTCTGAAACCACCTTCGACATTTTCTTTCATTGAGAGACTGCACCATAAACACCTGTAATGTTTCATGTAGTTTCTGCTGCACTATTGCCTTTTTTAAACTCATAAAGCATTGTATGCCTAATGTGTCCTCAGACACATCCATCTTTATAAGGGTTTATTTGATTAATGATCTGAAAAAGTGGAGTTGGGTTAGTTTCTTTCATTTGTCTGAACATTTTTATACACGTCCTATTACATATTTTAGTTATTAAAGCCTTCTACAAAGACAGAAATGATGGTACACTTTCTGTATTAAATTTTCGGACATTACTTATGGGATGAACTGATACATCTGTACAAGAATTATCTAACTTCGAAGTTTTCAAAATACACATTATGTTTCGCAAGTTACTGTCAGTGTCTAGTATATAATTAGTTAAAACTTGTAAAGTTATAAAGCATCTTACGTTAACAGTCACCAAAGACAAAAAGAGATGGACAGTTTTATATAACTAGGTATACTAGAAGAGCAACTATACTAACATTGTTATGAATGACAAAACAAATGCATAGTTGGTTTTAACGAAATCAATTATAACTTTTAACACAGCTTGGCCCAAAATATCAAAGACAATCACATTGATAAATATTACTGGAAACTTAGCGCGTACAACAGCACGGAGATAGTAGACCTCGAAGTACAAATGATAAAATAACTTTTGTTTGAAGCTGTTTTCAGAAGTGAATAATATTTACTTATATAACTTGTGGACTCCTTAGGTTTCAAACAAAAATCCATCTTCTAGCGGTTACGTTTTTTTGAAAAAAATTAATATACTTTTTTCATACACCACGTTAAAGAAAAGATAATATCTTTCAGTATATTCATTGACGCATATATGTACAAAGACTAACATATTTTATTATATTTTGTTGTTTCTCATTTCATTTTAGTTTGATTAATATTTTTCCTAATAACAGTTTTGGTCACTAGATGGCAAGAGCAACAACATTTCTCCAAACGATCACTATTTTCCTGATTTTTATATTATTTTGGTTTACGCTTTTAAGTACGCCAAATAGCAACTCTCTTCCTCTCTCTCTCTCTCTCATTTTTCTTGTAAGACACTGTTGAGTCATGTGAACGTTTTTTTGTGCTAATAGTAAATTTGATCTATTTTGAAAGAACACGCTTGGAATGGATGTATCATAGTTTCGAAAGAATTTTATACCTTACCCAACTGCATTAATTTGAGGTCTTAGCCTCTTAATTAATACACTTTCTTCGATGAAAAATATTTCTTTCTTTGTTATTTTTTCCATAATCTCGAGATGACCGTTTTTATTTCTACGTAGCAATTAGGCTTAACGTACTATGCTATACTCTAGGCCCGGCATGGCCAGGTAGTTAGAGCAATCAATTCGTAATTTAAGGATCGCGGGATTGAATACCCACCATACCAAACATGCTCGCCTATTCAACCGGTGAGGGACCTTATGACGTGACGGTTAATTTCACTATTAATTGGTAAAAAAGTAAACCAAGGGTTATCAGTGGGTGATGATGACTAGTTGCTTTCCTCCTAGTCTTTCGCTGCAACATTACTGACGACTAGCGCAGATAGTCTTCGAGTAACTTTACGCGAAATTAGAAAAAAACAACAACCTCAATTTGTTGTTGTAGAATAGATTTAGATGCTCTCGTATTCTAGTTTATAGCCACCTAGTGGTAAAGTTTATGTACCTAGCTTTGCAAGCTCAAAACCAGGACAAATTAATTCATAAAACAAGGTTAGATGTTTTTTGTGCTATAATATTACACTAGAATTATAAAAAAAATAGTTCATCCTACATTCAGGTTTTAAAATAACTTTCAAGTCTGTTAGAAGATAGCCTACTTTTTTTTACTAAAAAGACATATTTGTTTGTTTGTTTTGAATTTCGCATAAAGCCACGCGAGGGCTACACGCACTAGCCGTCCCTAATCTAGCAGTGTAAGACTAGAAGGAAGGCAGCTAGTCATCATCACTCACCGCCAACTTTTGAGGTACTCTTTTACCAACAAAAGATGGGATTGACTGATATGTTATAACACCCCTGTGGCTGAAAGGGCAAGTACGTTTGGATACAGGACGAGCTGAAAATGAATTATAAATTTCGACCGTTTTATAGACACATCTAACTCGGTATAAAGATTGTATTCACCATATGTTCGATGATACCCGAAAATAATCGAAAGTATTGTATGTAGAGTGAACCATGTAAGTCGATGTGGCTTTAACATATTTCTCACTGGCGCCCGTTAGAGGCGTTGTTAGGTGCTTAAAAGATTCGAAGTTAGGGCCAATAGTCGTGGGAATTTTCGGTGTTTCAGTATAATAGCAATCATAGTTTTCTATTCTGATTTTTCAAGACACCAACCGGGCATTTTAAAATAGAATCGAGATGCAGTCTCCGCGTGTGACAGCGAGTAGCGACGTCTACAGTCATGCTTCACTTAATCCGCGTGTGACAGCGTGTAGCGACGTCTACAGTCATGTTTTACTTAATCCGCGTGTGACAGCGTGTAGCGACCTCTACAGTCATGTTTTACTTAATCCGCGTGTGACAGCGTATAGCGACGTCTACAGTCATGTTTTACTTAATCCCTAAAAACAGTACAGTCAGGGGAAGAACAAATAAGCGAGTGGTCAGTTTTTGGTAGCCAACAAACTGAGGGATTTTAATTCAATTTTCTTTTTCCACTTAATTAAATCATATATTATTTTATATTGTTATACAAATAAATTTAACGAAGTAGAACGAGTTTGATGACTTATGCTAATCCATAGCATTATGGAGTTGACATTTCGTTATCGCTTTGCGCTTAACTACAAATAAATCAACCTTAGATCTATCACCGAACGGTGAGAAAGTATCCCTTAATGCCATATTTTTTTAAATATAGTGAAATATTTTTATTTGTAAAAGAACTACTTCTCGAAATCTGATGTAAATATAATTCCCCTGTGGTAAGTAAAATGAAACTAAAACACCATACGTGAAAAAAGAAATGTTTTTGCGTGTCTTTTTTCAAATAACCAGTTCAAATTTTATTAATAGTTAAAAAAAAAAAATTACACATGTCGAGATATCGAAACATATTTTTACGAAGATCACAGATAAAAAAAGGAAACTTATGTATATAACGTATGTACATTTTTCTAGCAAAGCCACATTGGGTTATCTGCTGAGCCCACCGAGAGGAATCGAACCGCTGATTTTAGCGTTATAAATCCGTAGACTTACTTCTGTACCAGCGGCTCACGTTTGAACAACCTCATGCTGTTTTATCAAATTGACGAACGTGACAAAATTTCGAAGATCGTATAAATAAATCAGCAGGCCTGACGAAAGGTGGGGTCAGAGGGAGGTTACGTCCCAGGGAAATATGGGATAAAGAATAAAGTATTCTCATTTTCATAATATACTTAGGGAAAAATCCCAGTAGTGAGGGAAATCGCTTTGTTTAAAAAAAGTATCTTTTTATCTAAAAAATGTAAAATCTTAACACATTTGGCTTCTGCCCACGAGAAAAAATCTTTACACTCCCCTCAATGCACCATGAATTTATGTCCCCGGGCCCCAACTTGCCTCTTGACTCCACTGCATATCAATGGCGCATCGAGAGGATATTTGCCTCGATGAACCGGATATAGGGGTTGTAACGTTAATAACCACTTTACCCAGATTTAACTGTTCCCATAAGATTAAGACTAATTCGAATGTTTTTATCATGGTTGACTAGGAATATCCCTTGGTTTTCAGTTATATATTAATGACATCATATGGCCGATGTAGCAATTCTGTAAACACATGAATTGTTTTGGTGTTTTTGGAGGGGTGCTAGAGACCCTCACTAACGTTAATGATTACAGTAGATGATTCGTTGAAAGGACTTGCTTGTTTTTGAATTTCTCGCAAAACCACACGAGGGCTATCTGCGCTAGCCGTACCTAATAGTGGGATTGACCGTCCCGTTATAACGCCCCAACGACTGAAAAAGCGAGTATGTTTGGTGCGACGAGGATTCGAACCCGTGACCTTCGAATTACGAGTCGAATGCCTTAACCACCTGACCATGCCGGGCCTCGTTGAAAGTGAAGATATTACGTAATATTTTACTCAAATTAGAATCTAAAGAGACCTTCAAAAGGTTTAAAAGTGTTTATTGTTCAAAGGTCATACCAGCATCAACTCCGCCCCATCTTCAAACTTCTCCTTTTCATATAAGTAATTATCTCTAATTAATTTTGGATATAAATATATCAAGGTTCCAGTTTTGTTTCTTCCAAAGACTTAATTAACACTTTGGTTTTTTACTTTGTATTCTTTATTTTCTGATAATTAAATTTATAGACTTTTAGCAAATAATATTCAAAAGAAAATTAATTCAATATTTGAAAAATATTCGTAACAGTTTTAATGTAGGGAACGAATAATTAATTTATTATTTGTTTCTATTTCCTGATTACAGAGCTCACTTTAATTAGTATGAAGCAAATGGGTTCAAGGGTATAAAGGTCTTGGACGTCACCCTATGAAAAGTTCTGTTCGTTTCACACCACCATATTTGGCCCGGCATGGCCAAGCGTGTTAAGGCATGCGACTCATAATCTGAGGGTCACGGGTTCGCATCTCGGTGGAGCCAAACATGCTCGCCCTTTCAGCCGTGGAGGCGTTATAATGTGACGGTCAATCCCACTATTCGTTGATAAAGAGGAGCCTAAGAGTTGGCGGTGGGTGGTGATAACTAGCTGCCTTCCCTCTAGTCTTACACTGCTAAATTAGGGACGGCTAACACAGATAGCCTTCGAGTAGCTTTGTGCGAAATTAAAACAAACAAACAAACAAACCACCATATTTGACGGCCTGTTATTATTCAAACCAATCTTAACAATTCATACCAATTTAACATAAGGTAAAGCTTGGCGCATACATCAAAGTGGCAAAATATACCGATCGGAAACATTATACGGATCTTTACTTTCTGGATTTATATTTATACAGATTGTTTAGATGATTTGAAGCACTATACGAGATGGTATTTATCTAATTCGAATGTGAGCACTTGAAATTCAATATGGAGGAGTAAACTATAAATCATGTCTTTCCGACTTCAATACAAGACCTCTATACGATGAAACAAAAACAAAAGCCGTGAATATAAATTTTCTTTGTTTTTTAATTTCGCGCAAAGCTACACAAGGGCTATCTGCGCTAGCTGTCTCTAATTTAGCAGTGTAAGACAAGAGGAAAGGCAGCTAATCATCACAACTCACCGTCATCTATTGGGCTACGCTTTTACCAACGAATAGTGGGATTGAAGGTACGTTATAACGTCCCCCGCGGCTGAAGGGATGACGATGTTTGACGGAACGGGTATTCAAACCCGCAACCCTCAGATTTCAGTCAAGTTCCCTAGTCATCTGGTTATGTCGGTCGAGTGGAGTGTTTTATTTAAATCACACCTATGTATGTAAAAATGTATTTATTTGTAGCAGCGTGAAGCTAGAAAATAAGTTCTGTGTACTGTGTCCGATGGGAGAATCAAACCTCGGACTTTAGCATCATAAATTCCCAAATTTATCTGTGAGGTACTACAGGAATAAAAATTGTGATTTCTTTTTTTTTAAAAAAAAGGGCAAATGATTATGGTCCGTGGACATCGGTCACAATAATTTTATAATGCTAGAAGAATATGAAAGTTATGAACCATGGTAATTGTGAGTCGGGCGTAGCCAACCTGTTGGTTATCATACCCGAATGTGATTCCGAGAGCTTATGGTTCAGATATGGTCGTCGCAAAATCACTCTATGTAAGTCGTGGCAGTTATAAAAGAGACAGCCAAAGTACACTATTCTATCTGACAAGAGTGACACTCGAGGTGGCGGATGTCATCCTGCTAGATTCCATCTATAATCTATTCGTTTAAAATTAAGAAACATTAGCGCAGGTAATTTTGTGGAGCTTGACGCGAATTTATTCGAATCGAATGAGTAAAGCCCTGATAAAATGTACCGTAATACCTCGTGAAATTGTACGTCAAAGTCATTAAATGAAATATTTGCGTAGTATTAGCGGGAACAAGCTAGGTATGAAGTGATTAACGATTCGTGAATGTACGACGAGAGGACGAAGAATCGTTAATATTTAACAGGTTTAAAAGTAAACCATTTTAGCTTAGGTTCGTGACAAGCATCACGGCTTTCATTACAGTGGAGTATCTGGGCGTTGCTGTGTCCATCAGCACCATCTGGTTAAATTAGGTTTCCTGAAAGCTGCTCTGTGCTAAGATCTGGAACACGAGAGATATTATAAAGCTTTTATTGGTAATTACACGAGGGTTGGAAAGATGGCGGACAAAGGTATCATTACAGTAGGATTTTTATTGACGTGAATACTCGCTGACCTAAATTAAATTGAAAAAAGAAGACAAGATGCATTTCATTTGATTACTTTGATTACAACTAAAATTTTAAACTCTGATGACAGAGTGAACTCATGTAAGGCATTTAACTATCTTTGTGGCAAGGCCTAGGAATTATATTTATAAATTTATACAATCCTTAAACCACTGTTCAGATTTTGCATATCTCTCTACAACCTTTCAAAATACAATAAATGTGTAGAGAGAGAAAAAAATGATTTTTGGAAACTGTAAAAACCTGGAGACCATAATGATCACGTTTTATTTATCACGGTGTCTTCTACGAACTAAACTAAGAGATGGAGACTTGTTATGATTCTGAAAGGTTCTTTTTTGAATGGATCGCTTTTCCTTATATGAAAAGTACAAACCTAACGAAAGGAAGAAGCGAAGTAAAGGCTTGAAGTTGAAAGACAAAAATGATTTAAAAAATTCAAGGGTGAACTTTTAACAATGGGACAAGAAAAAAAGACAATTTCAAAAACTTTAAACTTTGTATATTTGGATCATTAACGCAATCTCGAGTTTCTAAAATTCAAAATTTTCATTCAAAGACATCGCTTTTATTTTTCTAGTTAGAAAACCACCAGGTTTTTCCTTCAGCTCCAGATGGCTCAAATATGAATCTAAAAATTAATTTACTTGTGTGTGTTTTTTCTCTTATATCAAAGCCACATAGGACTGTCTGCAGTGTTCACCGAGGGGAATCAAACCTTTGATTTTGGTCTTGTAAATCCGTAGGCTTACCTCTGTCCCAGTGGGGGATATCATTTTGCGATATCATCGTTTGTCACAGCACAGAATTGTGATGACTTGTGATTCACAACACCCAAAGTTTGTATTTCCGTTGTAGGTATCTGTCGTGTATGTCAAATAATGAAGAGGCCTGGCATGGCCAGGTGATTAAGGCACTCTACTCGTAATCCGAGGATCGGGGGTTCGAATTCTCGTCACACCAAACATGCCCGCCCTTTCAGTTGTGGGGACATTATAATGTGACGGTTAATTCCACTATTTGTTGGTAAAAGAGTAGCCCAAGAGTTGGTGGTGGGTGGTGATGACTAGTTGCCTTCCCTCTAGTCTTACACTGCTAAATTGAGGACGGCTAACTCAGAGAGCCCTCGTCTAGCTTTGCGCGAAATTCAAAACAAACTAAACAAACTCATTGCCACCAACTCCTGGGCCGCTGCGGTTTAACTGAATAATAGTTCACCGAAGGCTTCAGTGTGCAGACAGGACGAAAACCATGAATCTTCGGACTCAGGATCCAGGCTTGTTAGCTAATACATCACAAGATTTGCTTTTATAGCGATAGAAAATTTGATAAAGTTTGTTTCAAAATGAAGGAAAAAAAAGAAATAATAAAATTTAATTTTTGTGAACAGGATAGTTAAACCTATAGAAGATTATAACATGGTAAGGATAGCTAAACCTATAGAAGATTATAACATGGTAAGGATAGTTAAACCTATAGAAGATTATGATAACATGGTAAGGATAGTTAAACCTATAGAAGATTATAACATGATAAGGATAGTTAAACTTATAGAAGATTATAACATGGTAAGGATAGTTAAACCTACAGAAGATTATAGCATGGTAAGGATAGTTAAACCTATAGAAGATTATGATAACATGGTAAGGATAGTTAAACCTGTAGAAGATTATGATAACATGGTAAGGATAGTTAAACCTATAGAAAATTATAACATGGTAAGGATAGTTAAACCCATTGAAAATTATGATAGCATGGTAAGGATAGTTAAACCTAAAGAATATTATGATAACAATGTAAGGATAGTTAAATGTATACAAGATTATAATAGCATGGCAACATAGCATTAATGCCATTGGTTTTAATCATAGTCTAAATAAAATACATCTTAGTTGTAAACAAAAACAAACAAAACGCAACCAATAAAAGATTGTTATACAAACAGTGACTAAAATGGCCGATATCTATACTTTATTCAAAATTATTTTATTATTTTGTTATCATATTTGTCAGTTTTATTAACGATATCTCAAGCACGAGCTACGTTTTAGTCGGCCAGTCTTTTGTATCAGTACTGTATAACTCACACATAATCATATATAAAATCGTCCAAATACGAAATGACCTATGCTTATGTTATCTTTACTGAAACTGACAAACACGATAACAAAATAATAGTAAAACAAGTATAGAGTTTACTTTTTTAGCAATCAGTTTTAAATTGTGTATCCAATTGTATCGATTACTTCGGCTACATTCTGATACCAAGTCTTTTAGTCGCTGTTTATACAACAAAAATATATCTTGGTCGCGTTTTCTTTTCTTTCATAGCCAAGCCGTTTTCTATTTACATATCATATAGTTTTGTGAAACAACATATAACAACATAGTACAGAAAGTGCTTGCTTATGTTAGCACTAGTTACATACAATAAGTTAATGCTACACTTCAATATTAGGTTACAGTCACAATTTGGACAGTTATGACCAAAGCCTGCCAGTCAGATTAAAAACAACTTACAAAGCTTATATATTACTAGATACATATAAATAAACTGCGGACAGTAAATTCACACCTATCATAAAGTGAGTAGTAAATACTGGAATACATAACAAATCCTATTGGTTATACGGCTAGAACGGGCAACAGTGTTACATGAGTGCATAGGTTTGCGTGCATGGAAAATAAAGTCATGGTTTGGACACAAAAGTAATAGCAGACGATTAAAGCCTTTCGCTTACAGTATGCCAGTCTAACTTTCTTCCGTTAACAGAAGAGATTTAAAATCTTATAAGCATGTTACAAGAAAACTTCTCCTCAGAATTCCTTACCACTGTAAAGTATAAATATAAGTTAAAATCTATATTTGTTTTAGCTGAAACCAGACCCGTAGGCCACAAAACATATGGTTTCAAGCCACAAACACTACTGTTAGTTGATTAAACACTAATAAAGTAATGACATTAATTAATTTCAAAGCAATGGGACAAATATGAAGATGATGACAAAGGTTTGAAATTTAAATGCGGGTGTCATAAAAACAAATTGGGTGTGCGAAAATAAACAGTATGGTAAGGTGTATATAAAAACAAATTGGGTGTGCGAAAATAAACATTATGGTCAGGTGTCATAAAAACAAATTGGGTGTGCGAAAACAAACAGTATGGTCAGGTGTCATAAAAACAAATTGGGTGTGCGAAAATAAACAGTATGGTCAGGTGTCATAAAAACAAATTGGGTGTGCGAAAACAAACAGTATGGTCAGGTGTCATAAAAACAAATTGGATGTGCGAAAATAAACAGTATGGTCAGGTGTCATAAAAACAAATTGGGTGTGCGAAAACAAACAGTATGGTCAGGTGTCATAAAAACAAATTGGGTGTGCGAAAATAAACAGTATGGTCAGGTGCCATAAAAACAATTTGAGTGTGCGAAAACAGTGTGGTCAGGTGTCATAAAAACAAATTGGGTGTGCGAAAACAAACAGTATGGTCAGATGCCATAAAAACAAATTGGGTGTGCGAAAACAAACAGTATGGTCAGGTGTCATAAAAACAAATTGGATGTGCGAAAATAAACAGTATGGTCAGGTGTCATAAAAACAAATTGGGTGTGCGAAAACAAACAGTATGGTCAGGTGCCATAAAAACAAATTGGGTGTGCAAAAACAAACAGTATAGTCAGATCTCGGCTAGGCTGTATCTGAGGAACGGTTCCAAGAATTCGTTTCATATTTTATTTGGTAGATACTAATATATTGACTGTTTACATTTTCGAATATCTAAAGTATAGCTATTACAATGGACAAGTTCCACTGATACCGACTTTGTACACAATCACGTCACGTAAGATACTCTCGACAGAGACTGCATGTTTTCAGGAAGTGCAACTTTACTTTTTCCTTAGCCACGTGACTTACCACCGTGGATTTTAATATAAAGTGAAAGCAGTGTAAAAGCATATATGTTTCAGATTATCGAACGGAGGATATATTTTTTTCAAACTTCGAACAAAACTACACTAATGAAATCAAGCAGTCAACAAACTAGTGTTTATAATAAAACTTTATTTTGCAAACTGTTAACATTAAACTAGTCTTAACTCACATGTTTGTTTGTAAGTCAAAATATTCTGTTTATTAAGCTCATAAAACTACGTACCACAACGAAATGGCTGGAAATCAGTTGTTTAAGAGTTTTCATTTGGCCGTTGAGAATTCTAAATCCACACAAGAAACTATCCATGCCCTTTAACCCATAGGTATCGAAATCAAATTTTTAGCGTTGTAAGCGCTCAGACGTTCCAATGAGCATTTATAGGGCGCTATTTAAGGAAAGTCCTGTTCAGATTAGAAACAAATTGAAATGCTAATACAGAAACCTCCTTTCCATTTGATTAGCTGAATTTTATTTTCTAACATATGGGAAGGATTTCAGATTTTCCAAGAATTATCTTATTTGAACGTTGAATACTCGCACGAGCTCTTAGACGATAACTAGTGGATCATATGCCACGGCAAGGATCTCTGTACTCTGCTGCACGTGTCGAGGGCAAGTGTCAGTCCTCTTATTGTAAAGAATTTCAGTATTATACCACGAGCCTCAGACTCTTTGTATACTGAACCTTAGGCCTAGTTTCAATCCCTTTCTCTTTCTGTTCTTGAGAAAACTCGTTTTGGAAACAGGTGCTGAAAATATTTTATATTATAATTGTTTTTCTACACATACGTTTTAAATACATTTCCTTCTATTTTATGTTATTTAGCACAAAACTGTATACTGTTAACCTGTCCTCTCGTCACAGGAAAGATTCGAATGTTCGATTTTAGTGTTGTAAAATGAAGGCGGCCCGGCATGGACAGGTGGTTAAGGCACTCGACTCGTAATCCGAAGGTCGCGGGTTCGAATCCCCCCTCACAGCAAACATGCTCGCCCTATCAGCCGTGGGAGCGTTATAATTTAACGGTCAATCCCACAATTCGTTGGTAAAAGAGTAGCCCAAGAGTTGGCGGTGGGTGGTGATGACTAGTTGCCTTCCTTTTAGTCTTACACTGCTAAATTGAGGACAGCTAGCGCAGATAGCCCTCGTGTAGCTTTGTGAAAAATTTAAAACAAACAAATTCAAATCCGTAAACTTTTCACAGGTTCATCATGAATCTTGTATGGCCATTTTTATAAAGACATGTTAAAATTCAATGTTGTTTTAAAGAGTACTTTGTTAATTCAGAAACTGCCATTTTCACAGTAGAAACACAACAAAAACGTGTACATTTCGTGTGTATGCTTTTTGGATTCTTCCGTGGAAAGATGATATCTCATTCTTTTATATCTTTAAATAACTAGTATTTACAGGAACATAAAGCAGTCGGAAGTTAGCTGTCATTTTCACATTGGAATTTGGAATATTCTCTCTCCTTTTATCATAAAAATTACGATAAGTTCTAATATTTCCCATGATATTTCGTTTACTACAATGCAACTAGATGTATACATGTAGTTAGTTATTCGAACGTACTGCACCTCCGCGGATTTCACAAAATACAGCAGCGAAAATCACTGTTTACTTTCGATTTTTGGATGAAGCTGTAACGTTGTCGTAAAACCTATTATTATTTAGTCACGTTGGTAATAGCTGGATGAACACGTGCTGTTCTACGTATTATCGGGATCTTAGATCTTTTATTAATAAATTGGAACATTGTAGGCTAAAGCAAACACAACTATCTCTTTTTCTTCTTCTAAACATTTGAGGGCTATGATGTTGAGGTTAGAACGGATAGACAGTGCACCTCAACACAATTTGGGTCTTTCTTTCGTCGGTACCTCAAAAAACCAGGACACATTGCATGATTACCAATTTTATGATTTATTATGTTAGTTTTGCTACTGCAGTTTTTCTCTCTGTATAAAGTTGTGTTTAATGATGTATATAAATGTGTGTGTGTGTAGCTCTAATACCTCATCACCTTGTATTACAAAAACTGTATTGTAGAGGTGGATAACCTCATCACCTTGTATTACAAAAACTGTATTGTAGAGGTGGGTAACTTATTTTTCACAGTGGCCACAAGTGTGGCTAATGAAAACAACGTTGTCCACAATATTAAAAAAAATTGAAAGATGTTAATGTAATCAAAATAATTGCATTTCAACTAACCTTTAATGTGAAAATTGATGAGGGTTTTCATCCACACGTTTCGTGAAACTTGGCTTAATGTCTATGCTCAATGAGTATCTTAGCTCTGCCTCTAAATTTATGTCAGTAATCCAAGATCTGTATCTATACTTGAGAAATTCTAGTATAGAAAATGTTGACTCACACACCCATGTGGATCCAAACACGTAAGATAATTTTGAAATTGCTATATTTAAATTTGGAAGACTCTCATTTATTAGAATAGTGAGCCACATCCCTCTGATAGAACATTTTTGTTTACCTTTTATGTGTTCTACACTTTGCAGGTTCGGCATCTCGTCTTCAAATCCACACTTATCCTAAGACAAAAAAGATGTAATTTCCCAAATCAAATTGTAATGGATCATGCATAAATTCAAATATCAATTTTAAATTTTAAATTCGGAGAAACGTGATTCAAATGTTTGAGATACATTTTTGATCCAGTTTACACTAGAGATCATCTTCAGCATTAGAGAAATCATAGTCCTTATTATTTTCTAGAAAACTATTCAACTTTGCAAAATGTGTCAAATCATCCTTTTGTAATTGTTCCGCAAGTAGGTTTAGCTTTAATTGAAATTCATGAACAGACTGTGATTACTCACTTATTATATTACCTCTTCCCTGAAGCTTCGTATTCAAATAGTTGAAGTGAGTCATCCTATCGCACAGAAAGTGTAAACCACACCGCCATGACAAAGTTTCAATCTTACTTTTTTCAACAAGATACATTTTTATTTCAGGAAATAAGGAAATAAATCGTTCCAACATTTTTCCTCTACTTAACCATCTTACATTTGCAAAATCAGTAATATCATCAAAAGTACAGTCACTGCTTTTCTTCAAAGACTTAACAAACTGTCGATGGATGAGCGAGCTTCCACTTCTAATATAATTCACAATTTTTACAACAATGCCCATCAAATTTTTCAGTTCATCACTTTTAGATCTGATTTTTCCTGATGCAAAATGCAATGGAAAGATGACAGTGTGAACTTTACATTATTTTCAATTAAATGCTGCTTCAAAAGAGAAACAACTTCTAATTTCGCCCCAGTCATGATAGGAACACCATCTGTTGTGACAGAAACCAGTTGTTTTTTTTAAATCCAGATTGAATTCTTTTGACATTTCAAGAAATTTTTCAAAGATATTTTTCCACATGTTCGATCTTGTAATCCACAAAGGCCAGACATTTCTTCCCTCACTTGAAGATCTTAAGTTACATATCGAACCCCAAACAACAACTGTGCAGTGTCACTAACATCTGTTGACTCATCTAGTGCTAAAAAAACATACAAACTGTCTTTTAGTTGTTCATTCAACTAGTTTTCTATATCTTTTACTAACTCTAGCATTCTACGGACAAGTTTTTATTGATTTAATTGCAAATTATTTACCTTTTGAAGAACATCATCTTTTATTTTTGAATCATAATTCTCCAACACAATTTCAATGACCACAATCAAAATTTCTTTTACTAGTTCAGCCTCAGAATTTTTTTTTTAGCTAGAATTCAAGTTACTATATAGCTAGCTAATGTAACTAGTTCTATCAAAGATAAAAAATCTTTTCAGGCCTTACTTTTGTTCAAGAAGTTGTGTTTCCAGACATCCAATTTCATTCATACGATTTTTGTTATCAACTGGAAATTTACATGAAATTTACCTGAAATTCATTGTGAAAATTGTTGAAGTGTTACTTAAGGTTGTATACTTTATTATTCCTAAAACCTGTGTTACACAAAAGACACACAGGCTGATTATTTGCTTCAATCACTGCAAATTCCAGCTCCCAACTTTCGTTAAATTCTCATTTCACGTTTTTCCAGTCACGCGCCATTCTCTTTTAGCCAGTCACGCTAGGATCAATTAAATTGTCTTTATTTTCTGAGTGTTCACCATCATCTAGATTCTTTCGTTTTCAAATTATCTACTTATCCATATTATGGAATTAAAAATAAAATATATTTAAACACTTGCAAGTTGTACAATAAAAATATGTTTGCAAACGCATGAAAAACAACGCACACTCGATAACAAACATTTAAATTAAACTGACGTTACCAAATGGGCCGAGTCTTGGCACTGATGAAGCGCGCGACATTATTAATGACGTGAGGCAGTGCAGTTGCTGATTACCAGTGTGTGTGTGTGTGTGTGTGTGTTTCGTATAGCAAAGCCACAAAGAGCTATCTGCTCAGCCCACCGAGGGGAATCGAACCCCTGATTTTAGCGTTGCAAATCCGGAGACATACAGCTGTACTAGCGGGGGGCTGCTGATTACCAAATTTGCGATAAAAAAAATAAATGACGGAAAAAGTTGATTCCTATACTCAAGCTGGCCACACCTGTGCTATCCACCGGCCACATGTGGCCAGTGACCATAGAGTTGCCCGCCCCTGAACTATTGGATACTAATCTTTCAGTATTTCTATAAGTTTGGTTTAAGCTTTTTTTTTGAAAAATATTCTCCGAAAAAAGGGCCAAAGACCACCTGGAGGGATCACCTGTTTTAATTACCTGCACTACTATACAGTAATGTGTTGTCTGTTAGTCAGTGAGTAGACACTAAAATGGGGTCACATAATGGACGTTTAATGTTGCAATTTACATTGTAGTGACGTAAGTAACGAGTGCACATGCCATGAATCACGAGAAGAAGTAAGCATTTCATAGGCTGCGCTAGTACATCTAGTATTAATTATATCCATTAGCAAATGCATTCGCCGTTTCTTTCGTCAGATGTACAGTTTTCTTTCTGTTTTTTTTTGTAAAGTAAGCAACCGAAATAAAAACGGATAAGCATACGACACGAACCAAACCACTTCGGCCTTACAACGGTTTATCAGCAATGTTGTTAAAAACAAAGTTACCACGAAGGATTTTTTTTTCTAAATTAATCCCATTACATGTAAAATAATTCCAATCACTTCTGTAGATGTCACAGATCGTTTCCTTCATTGTCCTTTATCATACAGTGCACTATATAACTTCAGGTACTCTCCTCTTAAACTGTGTAGAGAAACTAATATATCTGATTCAATAAATATATGGCCCAACATGGAAAGGTGGTTAAGGCGCTCGACCGTAATTTGAGGATTGCGGGTTCGAAACCCCGTCATACCAAACATACTTGCCCTTTCAGCCGTGGGTACGTTATAATGTGACGGTCAATCCCACTATTCATTAGTAAAAGAGTAGCCCAAGAGTTGGCGGTGGGTGTTGATGACTAGATGCCTTCACCCTAGTCTTACACTACTAAATTAGGGACAGGTAGCGCAGATAGCCCTCGTGTAGCTGTGCGCGAAATTGAAAAACAAATAAACAGTCAGTAGATATGCTAGTGGCTGCATTAATTAGAAACTGGTTTGGGGTCAATGAAATTTATTGAGTTTTATATACTGAATTGAGTAGAAAATATTCGAAAAACAGAATTTCTTTACAGCTGTAATTGCTTCAGAAGCTCGAGTGGCTAAAGGTATTTATTGCCTACACATAACTGGATGTCAAACTAGGTGCTATACTGCCTATTAAATGTACGTAGTTAGGAATGTGCGCTACTAATTCTTCTGAGGGTACTTGTCATTCTATCTGTTGATCATTGACAGCACGTTGTAATTAAGGGGACTTGTTCAATCTAATACACGTAAGTAGTTAACTAGCTGTAAGTGAAGGCTTGCCCTTTGTTGAACCTTGTTTCTTGCTGAAGAGATTTGTTTGTCCTATACGTGGGGAATCAAACCTCAGATTTTAGCGTTGCAAGGCCCTAAATTTGGAGCTGTCCTACAAAGGAACTTTTTCAATAAAGTTTTCTTTATTGACTTGTTTTTACTTTTTCAATGACTGTCACCGATTTAAAAAAATATATCGTATGTAAGTTTATTTATGTTTGCGTTTATGATTTAACCCAAGGGAGTCTTTCTTTACGGAAAAGATTTGCCTGGAGTTTTTATTTCAATTCCACAAGTAATTACTAAATTTTTGCAAAATAATTTGGTTACTTGGAATCTTATCGATTACATCAGTAAAGTGTAAACAGAAAAGGATATTATCTTTTGGGCATTTTTTTTTCTAAGAGTAAAGAGGAATCGCTTTCTTTGTTCTAGAACAAAGCCGCTGTGATCTATTTGCTGCGCCCACCGAGGGAAATCGAACCTCTGATTCTAGAATTTTAAATACATAAACTTAGCGTTTTCCCAAGGGATCACAACGTAATAATAAAAAATCGAGTTCATATTTTTATCTCGTTAAAAGTACGCATGATTCGACCCTGTCATTGTAATCGTTGCAAATAACTATTGTTACTTAATATGTTTGTTGTGAAGTACGACGTATCAACTTTATTTACTTCAAAACTAAATACAGTAAACTGCCAATAGTCGTATTAAGATATCAACCTAATCATAGGTTCATGGAATCATTGTTGTTTGAATAATAAAATTTATGGGAACTCGCATTGTTCTGGGTGAGAGCTGTAGCCGTATGTGCCTAAAATAACTGGTTATTGAAGCCACGATTAATCCAGAGGGTACTTTAGATTTGTTAGTATTGAAGTTCGTCCAAAGCTACAAAAAGGCTGTCTGCGCTACCCATCCCCAGTTTAGCAGTGGTAAACAAGAAGGAATGCAGCTAGTCAACACCACATATCCCCAAGTTTGGGTTATTCTTTTACCAACGAATAATGTGACTGACAGTCACGTTATAACGTCGCCAAATCTGAAAAAGCGAAGATATTTGGTAATGGGATTTGATCCCACATTCTGTAAATTTCGAATCGAGAGCCTTAACCGCTAGGCCATGCCAGGCCCAACCATTAGAACATGCTAGGTCTAACAGCTAAACTATGCCGTGGTATTTGCATCAATATCTATGAGAAGTGACGAAGTATAACAATACGTCTGCGTTTTACCACTTACAGAGTATCATGGGATATTGCAATAAACCACAACAGATTAAATATATACAATATTATATTTTGTATCCTCAATCCATGCAAGTAAACGTGAAGCATCTAAAGTACAGCTAAGCAGTTAATGATAAACGGTTTCCAGAGTTGGTAGATAAACCGAGTCCAACAGTTGTAATTTTGTTTGTTTATTCATTTTTTAATTTCGCGCAAAGTAGTTCCATCATCAAGAGTATAAGGACAAGACATCTACTAACCAAAGGTTTTATTACTTAAAGATGTAGACTGTAATGCTCCTAATCACCCACTAGACACAATGATGCCAACTTTAACAGAGACTTGGTGTTTATGATAAAACGTTTGATTTATGTGGATCAAAATTTTTTAAGTTTCTTTTAACTTTGGCTTTCATGATGTAAATTCTCTTACTTAAAATGCTTACGATTTCACCTTGAATACCTTTCTTATAGAGAAACCGAAGGATAAAAAAGAACTATATGACAATTTAACCTATTGTTTTTGAAATGGCATGCAAAAATAATCAGTTTTGAACAACAGTTTTTGATTTCAGTCTTATAGTTTAGGAAAATATAACGCCGTTAATACAACACATTAAAAGTTAGTCGTACATTTTAATACTCGGTAATGGGTGTTCATACCTACTTGCTCCACTATTAACAGAAAGTAAAAAATGTGAGTTTATAACAAATATTACACATTTAGTAAGGATTAAACGTTTCTTGAGTTGTTTAGAGATGTATTTGCGACTTGGAGGAGACGAATTTATGACAATCTCTAGATCTGAAAGTGTGGTAAATCTTGTTCTTAGAGTGTGTTGAAATACTATACACTCAGTGAACCAGACAACCTACCGAGAGAACCAATTAGTGACAGTGAAATATATCAAGCATTCGATCCTAAGTAAAGGGTAATAAAGTGCGAGATGCCTCAAATGAAAGCGAAAATCGTGACGGGTGGACGTTGAGAGTGCCACTGTAAGGGTATCTATCATGAGATAATAC
>NC_134836.1:71088378-71168078 GCF_004210375.1 Tachypleus tridentatus | reverse complement strand
TCAAAGTTCATTAAATTGGGCAACAACAAGTTAGAAAATCAAACTGTTTCCATTCCAACTGAATACAGTTAAAGAAAGCACTGACATTCAACACCTTTCATCTGATTAAAAAAAACACAAGTTGTTTTCCTTTCAATTTTCATTTCATGTAACATCCAACTTATCAACACAGTAAACAAGATAAAAAAACAAAACAACTAAATTAGGTGATAAAAAATTACTCATAATTCTTACCACAACTTTAGCTTCATCGAGATATTTGTAGCTTTTTTCTTTTTGTCCCAGTAGCTGCATCAGCTCTAAATAAAAGAAAAGGAAGTGTTGAGAAAACCGATATGTACATAGCTTATTTTCAGTTGAATTATTTTCAAATATCATAAAATAATTTATCCATCAAAGTTTATTTGTTTAAAATGCAGTAAAAAATCTCATACCTTGATTTGAGCTATTACCAATTTACTTACTATTAACACAGCTTTAATGAGGAAAACATATGAAGTGATTTCAGTCCTTAGGTTTTCAGAAGTTATTGGTTATAACCACAAAAACTTATCCCCAATTTCATTTTCCTTATTATCTATTTTCTTATTCATCTGCATGTTTCAGATATGTCCAACAGATAGGTCATCCTTGATGCTTTTGGGAGCTATTACCACAGACAATAAATTTGAAGTGACAAAACTGAAGTATGTTTATAGTTATGAATTTCATTTAGTTGCCTGTTTAATATACATGTTTCTTTAACCCTTCCACAATGGGAATTCATAACTACAGAAGAATCCATGAGAGTAATTATACTATGAGTTTTGTTAATATAGGCATGTATTTAAAAACATTTTGCAAGTTATTGGTAAACATTACAAGCCTTTTATACACAAGATACTGGGGTTTTGAATTAAAATATTCAGACGTTTTTTAATTAAAGACTTTCTTGCAAAATGTTTTTCTTTTAGAATGTTGACTATTCAATATGCAGAATAATTTTCATTTTAAGATCAAAAATACTTTTACATAAAGTTTACATATTTCACGTGAAATATTTATAAGTTCCAGATAATTATCAAATATAATTTTTTTCTATATCTTTTATCTTTTATTTTCACTATTGAATTAGAATCATTGTGCATGTTTGGTTCATTTGACCAAGCTCGTAACAACCACAAAAAAAATTAAGAAATAAATATGAATCATGCTTTTTACCCCTAATGATTACAAATTATAACTCAAAAACACAAATGTTAAGTCTAAATAGCTTAAATGTCATAACATTATACATTTACATATATATTTATTATTTTTATTGACTTTTTTGCTGGCTAACATCACAGATATTAACGATGGCGCATGCACTCATGATACCATATCTAATAATATAAAGCTGACCTTTACAAAGTAAACTGTCTTGTATGTTTTTTAGTGGACTAGTATTTTGTGAAATAGTCACATTTCAGTTATAATACATCATATATATATATTATTTATAAATAAATTTTAAACTTTATTTCTTTTACACACACACACATGTATAGAACAGTACATAAAAAATTAAAGCAAACAATTGCCTCTTCTAACTTTGCCATTTGTACTCAGTTGCTGTGTGTTGTAAGTTGCTAAGCCTTAAGAAATTTCACAAGTTAAGGATGTGAGATGAAACGATTTATCTTAGGTTTTATACACACACACATGAATAACAAAAAAAAAAAATCATAAGGTAATATATCGATACCACAGGATTCCAATTTAATTTATCAACACAATGGCTTGTTTCAAAAGAAATAAATAATAATATATTTGAAAATGGCTGAGAAACCACATAAGGGACATTCTGAGCTTTTGATTGGTTATTTCCATGTCATATATAGAAGTGTATATGAAAGACCATTTCCAAAAATGGAAAGAGATGAGCAGGGCCACTGTTTTGAATAACAAAAAAAAAAAAAATCATAAGGTAACATATCGATACCACAGGATTCCAATTTAATTTATCAAGTTTAGTAATTAAGCTGCATTTGGGTCCAAAAATATATAAAACTTTGAACAGGCTAAAGACTGAACTTACCAACACAATGGCTTGTTTCAAAAGAAATAAATAATAATATATTTGAAAATGGCTGAGAAAACCACATAAGGGACATTCTGAGCTTTTGATTGGTTATTTCCATGTCATATATAGAAGTGAATATGAAAGACCATTTCCAAAAATGGAAAAAGATGAGCAGGACCACTGTTTTGATTCAGTGCATGAGGGACATCTCAGCAAATAAAAAAAGATACGAGATTATTACCATATAATCTATGTTTTTAATATTGATAATTTCAGTTTCTAATTCATACTAAACTATCTACTTTGTATTTTGACATCACAAACATCTATTTTCAACTAGTGTTGCATTCATTATATCACATTACACATAAAAATCTATGTTTAGATGCATCTTTTCAATATTTACTTTTAAATTAACAAACTAAATTATATGTACTATACAATTTGAACTCTAATATATAGTTCGATACTAAATTTAATGATACAAGTTCATAAAATAGTACTTCAATAAAATTTTCAAAACAAATCCACAAATACAAAGGCATGGCCTTTGACCTGTGATCCATATGGAAAAGTTAAGAAACATAAAAACAATAATTGTGTATTTTCTTTAGTAAATTATAAACTAAAAATATGAACAAAATCCTTTCTTGTATGCACATTCAAGCACAGACATATTTTTGTTAAGAATTTTAACATTGCTCATGTTAACACGCACATAAACCTTTAAACTGTCAACAGACGTCTTATCAACTAAGTTCCTGACATATGAGACGTCACACTAATAAAAATATAAAAACATTTAGGTATTTATGAAAATTATTTTGTAACTGAAAACAAAATTAAACAAGAGAAGATAGTAATTTTTATTTTAAGCTCAGATTTAAAATTTAGTCACCAGATGTCACTGTTTAAGAAAAAGGTACTATTAATCATACACAAAACACTAAACATAATAATCACTAACACCTTAACAAAATGTTTAAGCAAAGACATAAAACCTAAAGTATTGCAGCATACCTGGAGAGAAAAAATGAAAATACTCCTCTTTCTAAAACAGCCCAAAATGGTTTCCACCCCAGAAGTTTACTTTTCTAAAGAATTAAAAAAAACATTAAATGAGTAAAAATAGCAAACCAGTAAAGTAAGAACACACACACAAAAGTATATTTTGGTTTAGTTTGTTTTGAATTTTGCACAAAGCTACACAGGGCTATCTGTGCTAGTCATCCCTAATTTAGCAGTGTAGGACTAGAGGGAAGGCAGCTAGTCATTACCACCCACTGCCAACTCTTGGGTTACTCTTTTACAAATCAATAGTGGGATTGACTGTCACATTATAACTCCCCCATGGCTAAAAGGGCAAGCATGTTTGGTGCGGTGGGAATTCGAACCCGCAACCCTCAGATTATGAGCACCTAACCATGCCAGGCCTACAAAATTTTATAAGTACTGAAAAATTAAATACAAGTTCAATGCATAACAAATAAACTCACAAAAATACATTACTGAAAAAAGAAGAAAACCTCTACTTTGAAGTTACTACTTATAATTAAAGAATACACCCAGTTTCAGTCCCTTTAACTGTAAAGTTTTAAAAAGGCATGCTAATTCAGAGTAAATATAAAGACTGAATTCTTGTGTGACACCCATTCGTAACTACATATAAACTGGAATGTGGCTTGAACCATCCCTGACCAGTATATGCTCTGGTCAGTTTCAGTACATGCACATTCAAAAATCAACTGTCAATATTTAATAAGAATAACAATAATTCTAACTGTATTTCATTAAGATATTACTTAAACACATTTTAAGAATCAATATTATAGCATTTCTAACACTTATTTAAAAATAAAATTGAAAAAAAAACCACCTAAAGTATTCTGTCTTATCTCTAGACCACCAAAAGTATTCTGTCTTATCTCTAGACGCCCACCTAAAGTATTCTGTCTTATCTCAGATCCATCTAAAGTATTCTGTCTTATCTCTAGACTGTATACATCCCACTCTTAACTCTACTTATAAGAATGTTTGTTTAGTCTAGTGTTTGTGTTTCTACACTTTTTTTTATTTTCCAACTACATATTTATTAACTGAACCCATATTTATTTAACTGCCTAATATGATAATAAAACAGACTTTTTTGGTTCTAAAACGATATACATAAGGAAATAATCATCAATGTGTCATGCAGATAAGTTCTACTTTAACATGTGAAGCTGAATATTTCAGAGAGTAAAGGGAAAACCTCAAAATAAATGTTTTGAAATATTTCACAATTAATTATAGGTTTTACTGTTTTTTATATATTTTTCCGCTGTACTTTTCATTCTTCATAACCATTTTATGTTTGTCTTTAATGTATAGGAATATTCTTTTACAATAAGACATCAGTTAAACATACTGTAGTCTAGTGAATAAGCTTAGACCTGCAACAGTGAACTACTAAGATGACACTTATTTCATTTTTTAATTCAATATATTTTACAGACTCTTATGTCAAAACAAAAAAGCAAATACCAGAAATTCTCATTCAGTGAAAATAATAATTTTGAGACACAAACTGATCTCAACAACAATAACAAAAAAATATATTAGAGTCATCAAGGGATCCTGTCTGACAAAAGAAGTATTCAAAATACTGAAATGTGAGGTTACTGTTCAATGGTAAGTCTTTGTCAGTACTTTCAGGTATAAATTACAGCATGTGATTTAAACAGTAGATAGAGTTCCAAAAGGATACACCAGTGCATATCAAATAAGTTAAAGTTTATTGAATATATGAGAAGGAAATTTAAGATTAATAAAAAAAAGGTAAAAAGAAGAATTTGATTTTCAAAACAGTTTCATGAGATTTTAGATGTTTCATACTACAACAAAATGACATTTACTGTATCTAATTCCATGAAATTCTTTATACAGAAACTAAGCACTTTTAACAAAATTTCTACCAAATTTTGTGAAGCCTAGTTAACTATTTTCACCACAACGAATAAAGGAAGAGGACAGGAGATATTAGTGATATCCCTTCAGTCCAGAAGGGGTTAATTTTTCATAAAAAACATATATACTGTATTTACATGAATGATGCATAATACATTACACAAAATTACTCCTTTCGAATTCCACTGACATTTTGATGGAAGACTTTCCTACATGAAAATGAATTATTTTTTTTTCAAACACAGAGTTACAGATTTTGTGTAGAGAAAAAATTCAACTCATTCACTGTAACAACATAAGTACAAAGTTATTAAACTAAATAGTTTACCCTCAACAATGGTCCCCAGATCTAACAGCATTTTTCTGAAGCTTTCTAATTGGCTGAACACAAAGAATTTGTTTCATATGAGGATTTGTTGTAAGATCTGCAGCTATTTGACCTAAAAATATTGTATTTATATACATTAAAGAAATTTTAACATCCAATATGTATCACTGATTTTTCATTATTGAGAAATAACCTAAAGTGAAATATGGTGATAATGAATGTTACAATTTCAAGTCAACATATTTCATTTCTGTTTCTCAATTAAGCTAATGTCACTTACTTAAAAATATAATGTCAGAAAAACAGTAGGTATGAAAGGAAGCAAACAAATTGCTTGTAAATAAAAAAAAACAATGAAAAAATATAATCATAACAAATTTTAAACAAGTTTTCCTGGAATTACATTTTACATAGTTTGTAAATGTCACTTACTTTAATCATTAAAAAGCATATTTAACAGTCAAAACACAAGTAAAATAAAGGCACCAATATGTCATGACAAATGGAACTGTTTTTCAAGGCACAATTAACAAATCCAACAATAATTTAATTATAAATAATGCTAGCATATAAAGGAAATTTGATATTTATGGTAATGTACAATGGACTCTGCAAACCAAGGCAACAAAGGTTATAGTTAAAACTAAAAAAGTAATAATGTATGTGCATTGCATAACCAAGATATGAACACATGTAAATATTCTGGAACAAAAAAAGAAAAATAGTAATGGAAATCTTACAATTTTTTCCTGACTTTTACCCTTTATTCAAGTTTGTGGCTAGTCTTACATAATGCACACATTATTTGAAAATCATAGCCTCAGTTTAACATCTTTCTTGCATGAAAGACTGTTACCCCGCTTGATTTTAATGGAAGAATCAATTCCACATTGTAAAAGCAACACTGCTGTTTCTTTCTTGTCCTCTATATAAGCACAGCAGTGAAGGGCTGTGGGTTCCCGAGTAGTGTCCGTGTAATTTATATTTGGTGGATTGGCATCATGAAGTTGTGGAATTAACGCAAATTATTTTAATCAGTTCATCAAAATACTTATCGAATGAAAGGTGTTAAATAATAGAAATTAAATAACACTCTCCTGTGTTTATATTACCATTTTTCTACTTAACCAGTGCTCATACCTGCAACAAGATCAGCAAGTTCTAAATAGTAACCAATACTACATCTGGGAAATTAGTATAATTTGTAAACTGACTACATTGGTTAATCAAACAAAACTTGAATAGTTAGATTAACAAAAACAGTTATAACTGGAAACACTGATTTCAATCAGCATGAGTTGTAACACTAACTGATTAAGCTTAACAAACTTAAATTAATCTAAAATAATTATGAGAGAACATAATGGCACTTTCTATTCACTTGAATAGTTCACATAATGAAAAGTAGTAATAAGAGTAATAGGTTATCTTTGTGCCAATAATCAATTCATTGTTAAATTTTTGTATTTCTATGCAACAATAGCAACAGAATTAAATCTCATAGGCAGTTAATTATACTGGCTATAATTAATTACTAATAATTATTAATTAATTAACTATAATTAATCACCCAGCTCTATTGAACATTAGTTTATCATCACAAAAATACACTAAACAAGGCTACTTACAAACAGCCAAACTTTGGTACAATAAGATCTCCACCAAACTCTAAATCACAGTTAACTTGACTCTTATCTTTACCTTTTAATTATAGTGCACTGTTCAATTACCTAAGCTGATATAATCACTTTAAGTTGCAAAGTCTAAAATATTCATTTTAACCCAAACAAATGCAATTTTTTCTCCAGTCTCTCAGCAAGTACAATTGTGTAAGTTTATTGGTAAATTATATCCACAAAATCATTGAAACACTTTCATCATCTACATACACAGAATCATAACTCCAAAAGTTGGTTCAGTGATGTCATCATACATTTAATGACAAATAATTATGATTATTCATAAAGGACAACTTTATTCCCAAACTAAGAACCTTTGAATTGGTACTAAAAGTAGTTGACAATAATGCATGGCATTAACACTGTGATTAAATTTTTAGGACTAGCTCCTACTGAATGTAAGCTAAAATGACAATGCACAAAATTTTCAAATAACTCTGAAATAAACACTACACCCACAAAAATTCAACATTCTTCTACAAACAGTGGTTTGTGTGCATCTGCCAAACACTTACTTTATGATGCACTAATAACATTACTTCAGTACAATAAAACTTCTTAATGTTTAGATAAAACAGAGCAAAATGTTAAAAATATTTCCAAAGTTTTACCAGATTAACTTCATACTATAAGATGACTTCATGAAGTTGAGCAACAATTAATATCCCACCCTCCTAAACGAAAGACAATTTAACACTTTCTTAATTTTTTGACTGATAAAATATAACTCAAAGAGAACTGTTTTTTTTATATTTATCCATTTTTTTTATTTATATTTCTTTGTCAGTAAACCTTGCATCAGTTTCAAACTTAAATTTCTCAACAAGTGGGTTTCGACATCACTGATTAAATTTTGTTGGTTGTAAAGCTCTGCCCATAATGGGTATTGAAACCCAGGTTTTAGTGTAAAACTCAGATTTACCATCTTGCTACCAGAGGCTTTAAAATTCACTTCATTAGTTCTTCACTGTGACTTATTTGAAACTAAAACCAAAGTGTACTGTTACCAGGAAACTTAACTTCAACATACTTGTTTGTTCAATGTTTGTAGATCTCATTCCTTATTTGTAACTGTGAAACTGAAGTGTATTGTTACCAGTAAACATAATTTCAACATACTAGTTTATTTAATGTTTGTAGGTCTCCTTCCGGCAGCACTAAGAGTTTGGCCTCTTTCCTCTTCACGCCCAGCATCTTCTGCAGCTGTGAAAGGAATAGAGATGAGTATCGAGATCAAATACACTGCAAGCTTTCAAACCACTGTACTTGTATGCATAAAACCTTTGAACTATTGAAAAAAAAAATTTTAAAAGGGTCTAGTAAATCATGTCATTCCTTCTCCTTACTTTACAGGTGGCTCTCTGTCAACCAAAAAAATTAAAAAATACAATCTTCAAGTCTTAACTCATACTATTAGATACACATTTATTCATGATTTCCATAATATTTTGTTTTAAAGTACTTGAGAGTAAAGTTTTAAGGAACATCAATCACTCTACTATAAAACAGTACCACTATGCAAGACTTCATAGATGTTTTCATAATACACTGAAATATGAAAGTCCATACAATCATACAAATAGTTTAGCTACCATAACACAACACAATGAAAAGAGTAAACAATGTGGAAACTTTTGAACAAATAACTACAAGTTAAGATATTAGTTGCTTTAATGGCAAAAAATAATAAAAAAAAATTGTGACTTAAAAGAACAAATCAAATGCTAAAATAAAAAATCATCCAAGAGAGAAGTACCATGACGCCTGTTTGGGCAATGGCCTAAATGTACATAATTTAAACATTTCTATACATATACACGACCATATACATTCCATCAGTTAACCCAATTTAACTGTAACTTTACAAACTGCATTACATATTGTTAAAACTCTAAACAAGCTCGGGAAAACCAATATAACGAGAAATCACAAGTTATAGCTAAAGCCAATTTATTTACTTCACAATGATGTAAGCAGTTTATAATCTGATCTGGGAAGTTTCAAACTAAAACTTCATGAGTAATAATTCAAACAACTTGCCGTGACTAACAAAAAAGAAAATTCACATTAAAACACCTGACACAAATCACCTTTTCTCACCAAATATAAATCTATGCTAACAAAAATTCAATAAATGAATTATTTACAGAAAGATTTCTTGGAGCTATGCAGAAATGAAAGTAGGATTTTCCCCCCCATTTTCATTTATAAATTAAATTATCTCTTTTGGGATGGGATCGGTATAATATATACAAGTATTTATTCTATAACTTTTGTTACAGCATGTGTAGCTTCACAAAATTTGATAGACTTTTAGAGAAGAGTCCAAGTATGTTGTACACAAAAAAAATCAGTTTTTATGATGAAGTTCTGTTACTAAGAGTTTGTTTGTGAAAATGGTTCATTTAATTACCAAACAAAGCACAGTGATTTTCGTGTGATGATTATAAAACTATTCTTCAACCCAGAAATCCCAAATATTATTTATGTAATCTGTAAAACCTTCTAAATTCATTCCAAATGTTTGTTTTAAGGAAAACTTTATATTTCGTCTGTTATTTCTTCTACCCTAACTACATTAAGTCTGTAAATATCACTAACTTTGTAACTACCATAAAAATTTAGGAAATAAATATAAATTATACATTTTCATTACACAATAAATAAATTATAACATAAAACAAATATTTACTCTAAATGACTTAAATCTCATAATATAATACATTCATCTATATTTATTACTTTCTTTATATTTACCTTTTAAGCATGGCTAGTTAATGTTACAGAACTTGCATTGATACAGTGCATGTGCACTCGTGTTACCATATCCAGTAATTTAAATCTGACTGGTCTTAGCTGTGCTTTAGTAGACTGGTATTTGGTAAAATGTGGTCACATTTCAATTATTATACATTATATTCGTATATTAATTATTACTATTTAGAAATAAATTACTAAACTTATTTTTCTTAAAACACAAACAGTAAGTAAGCACAGCAACAAATATCTTCTAGTTACAACCTATGTGCTCATTTACTCTTGCTAAGCCTTTTCAAATTAAATTTTGTATGTGAAGGATGCTAAACAATTCTTTTAGGTTTTATACACACACAGTTAGTGGAATAACCAAAATAATCATAAATAACTATATCGATACACGAAGTCCTCCATAATTTATCAAGTTTAAAAACTAAACTGTATTTCACCTAAGAAAATGTGTAATTTCAATCAAACTAAAAAACATAACCTACCTGCATGAAATCTTCGTTTGAGAGAATGAAACAGCTTCCAAGCACTTTAAACTGGGCAAGAATGCAAATAGGGGGATAATCTGAGCTTCTGATTGCTTATTCACATTATATATTTAAGTAAGTATTTATAAGGGACTTTTCAAAATAGAAAGAGGTGAATGGAACCACCATGTTTGATTCAGGACATAAGCTATATCTCAGTAAAATAAAAAGTTTTGGCTTTCTTATTTTATATTCTAACTTGTTAATATTAGTAATTTGAATTCCTAATTTGTATTAAACTGTAGACTTGGCATTTTGACATTACAAACATGTAACTTTAAACAGTGCTGCATTCAACTTACCATGTGACTCACTAAAATCTACATTTAGGTGTGATCTTTTGAGATTCATTTTTAAGTTAAGAAATTAACCAACACATAATACTAAAATTTGAATTGCAATCTACAATTTGATACCAAGCTTAATGACATAAATTCATAAAATAATAGTTCAATAAAATTTTGAAAACAAGTCAACAAATGCAATAATATGGCTTTTGATCTATGAGTCATCATTATAGGGTTAAATGTCAGAGAATGACAATGTCAACAATACAATCTTCTCTGAGTTATAAACTGTGGGATTTTTTTTTTTTTTTAATTTCGCATTAAAGCTACAAGGTTTGTTTGTGTGTTTTGAATTTTGCACAAAGCTACTTAAGGGCTGTCTGCACTAGTCCCCTAATTTTGCAGTGTAAGACTAGAGGGAAGGCAGCCAGTCATCATCACCTACCGCCAACTCTTGGACTACTTTTACCAAGAAATAGTGGGACTGACCTTAACTTTATAACACCCCCATGGCTGACAGAGTGAGCACGCTTGGTGCAATGGAGATTCAAACCCTCAACCCTCAGATTACAAGTCTAGTGCCTTAACCCATCTGGGCATGCCAGGTCAGAAATAGGGTTAGAATTATTATTTGATATCACATCTTGTTTTGTTTTTTTTATAAGCAGGTGTATACCCCTTGACACCTGAGAGATGCTCTGTAGTTATGATGGGATCATTATAACGAAACATTTGCATACATGTTCTTCTATTATAACTACCGTCCTTTACTAAGATTTTAGACATCTGCAGTATCGTTCTTCACATTACCAATCTTTAACGTAACCTGTACATACTACACATACCTTGTAACAGTTTTCGAACATCTTCAACTTTGGCAACGTCTTTTGGTCTTTGCCCTTCTCCATTTCTAATAAAACATCAGCATCATTGGCTAATAATAAAATAAGAAGTCCCTAAAGGGCGAAAAAACAAAAAATACTTTTATTTCCTGTTTTGTATATTGCAAAGTTATTTTCTTTGTGCAATTTTTTTTACTAGTTCATTTATTGTTCACAACTCTGCACAAACTTGCATTATAAAACATGAAAACCATAAAAAGTACCTCAGTGACTAAAATCTAAGTCTGTTTTTCAAATGAGCTGTATTATTCTTTTGCACGCATTCTAAAACATTTTACAGTACACAGGATAGGCCTAATCATTCTATACTTACAAATGAAACAAAGGATTCAATGCATGCAAAAGATTACAGTAACTTGCAAATTGTACATTTCATTTACAAAAAAAAAATTAATTACTAAGAGAGATTACTCTAGAAATAAAACTTAAAATATATGGCATGTTAAACAGCAAATACTCTCTATTACTAATGGCATAAACAGGAACAATTGTAATTTGACAAAAATTTACTTGCACCAAATTCTGTTATTTAAATTCATAAGAAACATTATGAAAACTTAATATTTCAATGGAAATTGTGTGAACTTTTTATACTTTATTTTAAAAACTTGTGTGAATCTCTCTAAACAAATTAGTAAAACATTCAATTTTTGGTATTATTTCTATAATATGTTAAAGAAAATAATTCTGTCATACATAAATCAAAGACAAATATTTTCTATTTTATCATAATTGCAAAAGAAGCTAAAGTTGATGATGTTTGCTAGTAATGAGAATTTCAGCACTATGTGCAAAATTTCATTTATAAAGGTATTACTTAAAACTTGCCTCTCTCCCAGTGTAAGCTGCTTTGTGAAGAGGGGTGTCGCCTGTATCATTTACAACATTTACATCTGCTTTGTTCTGGAATGATAAAATACAAGTATCTTATAACAAAACTTTGCAACGGATCATTCATACAAGTACGAGCTATCACTGACACAATTTATTTTTCACAATCTTAATTATTTTATGTTAAAAGCATAAATTTCACAGAATAATTAATGGAAGAATGATAAAATATATTTAAAAGTTAATTTAAAAAATCAGACAAACAAACAAGCTTACACTCCAACATAAAGAATCACAATAAAGTAGCAAATTCACCATTTTTCTATAACAAAGCATTTTCATTTGTTATTTATTTCACAGTGCCATAATATAAAACACTATTAACATAAATATTTATTTTGTGAATGAATATTTTACATCTGTTTAATAGTTGATTTTTTACTACAAGACTTAAAAGCAGACAATTATTGAAAGTTGTATTTGTAATACATTGATGTAGAAAATATAACAGACAGATGATTTAATGGTGAACATAAAAACTATGAGATGAGTAGCAAACAAGAGACAAAAACAATAGCAGAAGAGGGTCAAGTCATGGCCATGAAAAAGTTTGGTGAGAAGTGCTGGCAAATGGAGGTTAACACTAATAGATAGTGTATCCCCATTGCAATGTAGCTCCTACTCCATCAGTCACCTCCAAAACCTAGGACACATTTTACATCCTACATTATAGCTTCTATCCTGGGATCTTTCCAAATTGGGCAAAATATTATATTTTTTGTTATTTATCTTTGTTTCAGCTTGTTTTAGGTAATAACAAATTAACATAATCAGTCTCTACCCAGAATTCACCCTCAATGGGAAAACAGCACGTTTGTGGATTCATGCTATTAGAAACCAAGTTTCAATACCTATAATGGACAGAGCACAGATTGCCTATTGTATAGCTTTGTGTTTAATTACAAATAATTAATCAATCTTCCCGGAATTCAATGATTAGTTTTACTTTCTTTCCACATTTCTTATAAGTACTCAATCATCAATAAAAAATTTCCATTCATAACAAACATCAAATTAATTTCACTTGGTGTTAAATAAATCCTTGGTAATAAAAGCTACCTCTTTCACAGGCTTTTATATAGTGGAAAATGTGTTGAAATTTAGGAGATATTTACATCTACGCTAATGACGGAATTAAGTTAAAATAAAACAGTACAGGTGGTATTGTGTAACTCGTGAGATCTAGAGAAATCGAGTGTGGCCAACCAATGCTCAACTACTATGGTTGTCTATCACTCTTGTTAAATATGACTAAGCTTAACCAATTTCT
Source organism: Tachypleus tridentatus (assembly GCF_004210375.1). NCBI lineage: Eukaryota > Metazoa > Arthropoda > Merostomata > Xiphosura > Limulidae > Tachypleus > Tachypleus tridentatus. Next base: position 71,154,438 of record NC_134836.1, on the reverse strand, counting down.
TATTAAATAATGCATTTTCCACAGATTTGAAATAAATATAACTTAACACAGAAACATTAATACGTTTTTTCCCTTAGGTCTTCTTAACTTCCCATTACATTCTGTTTGTTTGTTTTTTATGTAGAATCTTGGTTTTGCCACTTTCACATAAAACCCTAAATTACTTCTCACACCACTTTATTCATTGTATAATGATATAAGTATCTTGTATTATGCTGCATCCAGTGATATTTTAACTCTTATTAAGTTTCCAAGTACAGCTTCATGAGTAGTTTATCATATCACATCTTATGTGATTACAAATGACGTTATACCAATAAAATCAGCGAAACAGAAGGGTTGGTTGGTTGATTTAGTGTTTTATGGCACAAAGCAGCTAGGTTATCTGCACCAAACACCCAGTAAAAAGGTAGAAATAAAGTAAATGTAGTAAAATTCATAAAAGGAAATGAAGGTAAAACAAAATATCATTGAAAAACAGAAAAAGCATAAAACCAATGTTGACACCTAGTTTACAATGGTAAGAGAGAAAGCAGAGTAAGAGAAGTTGTAAATGACTTTCTCTAGCAAAATGGTAATGATCATAACTCGCCAGGAAGACTAACAGGTAAGTACAAGAACCACCGTCAGTCACCTGAAGTTGGTCTTTCCAGTCCTGGTTCCAGGTTATGTGTCATTATGGCCAGTATCAAAAAGTAAAGTAATAAAAGTGTTAAAAGACATGCAGCAAAATTGTAATAATAACTCGCAAGGACAACTAACGGGTAGTTCAAACGGATAGTTCAAACAGCAGCAATAGTCACCTGAAGTTGGCCTTTCCAGTCCTGGTGTCGAGTTATTTAATGTCCTGGCCATTTTCCAATTTCAAATCAAACTACAGAGATTAAAACTCATAAAAGGGAACCACAATTAAAAAGGTGTAATGAATAAATATCAAACACTTAAATGACATTAAAAAGATTAATTGCCAATTAAAAAACTAAAAATCTTTATCAAGGTGGATAGTGCCACCATCACCAATAACACTGTCTAATATTATGGACAAACCTTGGGACAGAGCATGTTTAAAATAGTGCCGTCGTTGAGAGTTGTAACGATGGCAAGAAAGTAAAATGTGGCTTACAGTGATTTCAGTGTTACACAAACTACACACTGGTGCATCAGATCCAGATAAAAGAAAACAATGTGTTAATAACTATGACCAATGCGTAATCTAGTTAGAACAACTTCCTCCTTCCGAACCTTACGAAAGCTAGATGGCCAAAGTCCAATAAAGGGTTTTATTTGGAAAAGCTTGTCTTAGCATTGCTCACTTCAAGTTGACTGCCAGCTGGCATGGATCTGAGCCTTGAATACAGGACCATAGTCCATGTATGGTATAGGCACAGTGGTGATAGTGCCAGAGCAGATAGATTTAGCTGCCGTGGTCTGCAAGCTCGCTCCGCCTAATACCAATGTGGCTTGATATCCAGAAAACTGAATATAAGTAGATGTTAATGAGAAATGGGCCAGTCGGTTTTGAATATCAGCGAGAACGGGTGTGATCCAACGGAAGTGATTTCAGGGCCAGTAGAGAACTAAGAGAGTCAGTATTAATGAAGCAGTTGGAGTACTGCTTAGCTTCAATATGATCCAGGGCAAGAGAAATGGCATACAGTTCAGCAGTGAACACAGAAGCTGTAGAGGGGATTCTACGTGCAACCACCAAACCGTAACAAACCATGACAAAGCCCACAGAGTTACCCGATTTGGAACCATCTGCATAAATTGGAATGAAAAAATTATTCAAAAGATGTTCAGTAAATAAGAAACGGTACTTCCAATCGGGAGTATCTGCCTTTCTCAGATGACTTAAAGAAAGATCACATTTGGGAACTGTAATAAGCACGGTGGGATGGGCTGACCAGTGGATTCTGCAATATTATCCAAGGACAGACCCAATTCATTCAATTGCACCTGGATGTGAAGGCCAAAAGGAGCAATGGCAGATCATCTGTTCTGAAAAAGTATGGCCCACTGAGGAAGGAAAACACATCCCCAAGTGAGATGCTTTGGTAAGGAAATGAAGTTTCAAGAATATAGTAAAGACAGTTGCAAACAGCAAAGGTGCAGAGAAGGTTCATGAGATTCTACATATAAGCTTTGAACTGGGAGGTGCAGAAAGCCCCATTGCAGAGTCAAAGTCCTTGATGATGAATGGGGTCCAGCATCTTTAAGGTCGGTGGTCTGGCAGAGCCATAGACCTTGATCCATAGTCAAGTTTTGATCAATAAGAGAACAATATATCTTGAACATAGAACATCAATCCACTCCCCAACTGGTGGTAGAGAGGACACGGAGGATGTGAAACAGAAGGGAAAATCAGGTAAGAAACAAAATTTGGATAATTATGTTCTCAAGCAATGATACTTTCTTGTAAAATATAAACATATTCTTTGGGTTTGGAAGTATAAAAATATTATAAAACTGGTATGTTTTTTATTGACAAGTCTTCAGATGTGGGAAAAAAATAACTTGATATTCTTTTGTTTTTATTTGAAAATGATATTAAAGAAGTATTAACTTTTTTCTAAAATAAAGATAAATATATTTGAGTTTAAGATTCTTGAAAGTGTTAGAACTACTATTTTTAATTAGTTCTGATAAGTTGGCATAAAGAAGTGTGCTCAATATTTGTAAGGTAACTTCACTGTTGTTTTTAATTAAGCACAAAGCTACACAATGAGCTACCTGTGCTCTGCCTACTACACGTTATTGAAACCTGGTCTCTAGTACTGTAAGTCTTCAGACATGCAGCTGTGTTAAAAAGAGAGCAAAAGGTAGCTTTGTAAGAAGGCGCACGCTCAATACCAGAAAGATGTTCACAGAACTTAAAGAGGTTAACTGTCTTAAAATATTATATATTAAAATTAAATATATTCTGAACTAAATCTTCCAATTCATTTTATTAAAATGCTACTAATTCTTAAATATGATTTTTTTTATAGGTATGTTGTCTAAATAAAGGTTAACCAATAAATCTGAATTTTGTCAAATACAGAATATTACAGTGCATTATCTCACCTATTACAAGACAAGCTTAAAACTATATCTCAAAGTTTTGTTATGGAGGTATGTACTACAACAGTTCAAACAATATTAATTTTTCCATTATGCACAGTCTCATCAAATCAAGTACACAAAATCTAATAAAATAATAAACTGGGGGACAAGCTGAGATACATGCCTAAACCGTAATCTGATGATTCTAATGTAATATGAGCATTTTCAGCTTTTCGTGAAATGGAAGATGATAGAGCATCTTATCATAAGCCTTAACCTGTAAAACTGAATTCATTCTGTATGCACAAATGGGGGGGAGGTCAAAATGTAAGCAGTCTGACCTTGTTAAGAATGTCGTTCAATGTAGTCTAATACATTTGATGCAGAGTTATCAAAATCAACATGTTACTATAAATTGCAGGTTTGGCAACAATGTATGTTATATAAAATATCAAAAACACTGTACAGAATTTCCTGAAAAGCACTGTAGATGTGAATTTAAGAGACTGTATAGGTTATGAAAGTGGAAATCTGTTCAGTCGATTAAAGTGTTTTTATTCTTCACATGAACATCACCTCACTCTCAGCCTCCAAGTCAGACTGACTTCATGAATCTTCAATACAAATGCTTTGTTAATACATCTGAATTTTATACGTACAACAGACTTGTGCTGTTTTAATATGTATGCCATGCTTGATGAAAATGCACTCCGTAAACACAGAATTATAGTCAAAACTCCTTCACAGACATGGAATTGTACCAGTTGACTGGCCTTGAATACATTCAATTAATATAAGTTTTCAACAGTTCTTTTCATTATCAGTGACATCACTGGGATACTTTAAAAGACATTTACTTACAGCACTTGAGCAGGTGTTATGTAAAAACTGTTCATACATACAATAAATTGTTTTTTTGTTTTATTTCACTGCACAAAACTACTTGAGGGCTATCTGTGCTGGCTGTCCCTAATTTAGCAGTGTAAGACCAGAGGGAAGACAGCCAGTCATCACCACCCACTGCCAACTCTTGGGCTACTCTTTTATCAACGAATGATGAATGGGATTGACTGTCACATTATAATGCCCCCATGACTGAAAGGGCAAGCATGTTTGGTGTGACTTGGATTCAAACCCGTGACCCTCGGATTACGAGTTGAGTGTCTTAACCACCTGGCCATGCTGGGCCTGTATAATAAATAATAAATTTATAAGAATCCTGTATTAAAATAAGAAGATAGAAACTCGTGGTATACTTATATGTCATGCTCATTAATAAAAAGACAACCTTAATACATCAAAAAATTATATAGTTTTTAACAAGAAACTAGAAAATCATACTGGCAATTAAAAAAACCTATCAAAACATGAAACTACATCTGACCTGTAACAGCAGTTGAACAACTGATGTATGCCCAAAATAAGAAGCAAGGTGCAGTGCTGACCATCCACGGTTACTTTTCTGTGTCCCTACAATAGAAGTAATAATTTAAAAATGCAAAAAACTTAAAGAGTATTAAAAAAATAAAATTTGGATACTAATAATTACTAAATAATTCTGATTTACTTCCATTTCTTACTTGACTTCCTTTTACTTTTAACTTTATCTTTTTAACTTGAGTTATAATACTGAAATTTTCTTTTAATAGGTGTTCATCACACTAATTTATGTTTAACACTACAGAAACGAGTCTTAGATCAAATCAGTTCTCTAGCATTAAAAAACAAGTCTTGAAACAACACAAGACCCTGAACGAAGGAAAGTCGAGATAAAGATGTTACTGAGTTAAAGATAAAACTTTGTTTTTAAACAGACATACACCAAACTAGAAAGAAAGTGGTAGCACCACTCAATTACTGTTACTGGTTTAACTCGTTCAATCAAAGATTTTGGTTAAAACTAATTACTTATTCTCAGGCATGACGGACTATTGGAGACAGATCAGTTTTACAATCTCGTGTTTACAGGGTAACCGAATTTAGAATCCTCTTAATCTGTTTGTTTCTTTCATGTATTTAGATCAACAATCACAACATTCACCATGTGTCTGAACAGCAGAAAGATGTCTCATGTAGAAATTTTCTTCCCTCTTAGTTCTTGTATTTATCTTCTTTATCTGGTTTTCCAGTGTATTCAGTGCCAAAAAAGGACACTGTGTGATCTGTTTTCCTCATCTTCTAAACATGTTTTATGCTCTAAATCTTTTTCATTTGAAAATAGGCAGTCTGTGATACCTATCTTTATTAAGTTGAAGTGATTTAACAGTATTATCATTATCTCATTAACCAGATGCTGATAGGTACCTTGCAATACAGACCCGATTTGTTTTGCAACTTTCACACAAAGCTACACAAAAACTATCTGAGTGTCCCCATAACCCCAACCTCACAACATCTTTTTCTGCTGACATGATTCACAACCCAGACGTGCTGACCACTAGTCCACACCCAACCCACCATACCACTGTTCCAACAATTAAGTAATCAAAGTCACAAACTGGAACAAGAAAAGATTTGTTTCAACAAAAAAAAAAAAAAAAAGACTATGATAATCAATACATGTAATAATGGTCATGGTGCCTTCATCTAAATAAAGAGAAATAACCTCAAAACTTTATTTACATCAAGAAGCAAGAAAACTCTAAAATTTACACAGGAAACAAATTCCCTTCCTGTTAAATATTTTAACAAGTCTATTCTGTTGTATCCTTTGTTGTCCATGAGATAGATTCAAAAAATTTAATATTCAAAAGAGATCTATAATACATACTTATATTAATATCAATCTTTCAGTGTTTACTCATACAGCAAACAGAATATGTTGGCATGTGATAAATAAAGGCCACACAACCTCAGGGAATGTTTACGTTTGTGCATTTTTTTACGTAAGACCTACCTACAAAAATATAAAACAAATCACTTAATTAATAAAATCAAATAAATGAATCATTCCTAACCTCTGCAGTTGATATCAAATGAAACATGTCCTTTTATCTTCTCTTTCAATAGCTGATTTACTACTTGAACATTTCCACTACGAGAACTCTGCAACAGTATATCCTCCGGATCACTTTCAAAGGAAGAGCTGGACTCAGACTTGTCATCATCATCTTGCTGCATTGTCTTTCATTGGTTAGTTTATAGGATTGGCTGTTCAGTGTGTAAACAGTATTAAAATAATCACTTTTCATTCAACAGTTATTTAATAAATTAAGTTTCTGTTGATAACTTCTTTCCAGATAAACTTAATTGCAATAAATATAGTGCCTCATAAATATAAGAAGTCACAGATAGAAAATCTTCAGAAAACATTAAGATAACTAAAATAATGAAGTGCATGCACACAGGAATATCTTTAAATGTCATTAAACCAAGCACAACTGAAATTATAAACAAAGAAATATAGACAAGTTCCACCATATCTTTATAAGAAGTCTGTATAGATAGTACTCTGTACTAAAAATAGTAAGGTATTTGGGAAAAGAAGCAGTCATCCCTCGGAGACTCATCTCAGACAACACTGTTTCTGTGTGAATTTCATTTGTTTATAAACACTTAGGGTACTGGTACCTTTACTGTGTTGAGTGTTAATACCTAACTCCAATACCCAGATTTTCAAAGCATCACTAAATATGTCTCTTACTAGACAAGCCATCTGACTTACTGTTTAACTCAAAGTGTCTTAAAGTGTTTGGTGGGTATCGTGCTACAGAGTAAATTTAATCCACTTCGGTTTAATACTGCAGTCACCAAAACACTATACTAGGCCTAACATGCAAGTAGTCTGGGCAGATCACTTAATTTCATTTATCCAGCATTTATCCAGTTTATAAACTTTTTACATTCAAATACAAAATGCTATAACCAAAAAAATGTTTTGTACACAAAGCACAAACTCCCCCCGAGTAAGTTAGAAACAGAGCTAGATGATGAGTGAAATTTACTAATCAATTAATAATCAGGATCATTAATCAAGTACTTCTAACTAGAAACAATTCTCACATCATTACACACAACAAGTTAAAACTAAGTTACGTTTGTAACCATGAGCTGTTGTAACGTGGGTACATGTTGTGTGTAATGTAACATGAAACCTATGAAAAAAATATTACTAATAATTTTCCTTTAGTTTCTCCCATGGAATTTCCATAAGATTAACAATAATTTATTTTTTTTGATGAAAATAAACTTTACTTGGTGATATTAATTACAAATCAGGAAAGCATTAAACATAAAAGTTTAAGATTTTATTTTTATATTACCATTCTCGTGTTCTTTTAAAAAACATCCCCTAGCAGTGTTGCATGAGAAATCAGCCAGGAAGGTTAGAAAAAAAAAAACATAACAAGACTTATGGAAAACTGGATATTCATAACTAAATTTATTATTTTGTTAGAACAACTCATTAAATAAAAAGAACCAAGCATTTTGAAATAAAACTGGAATATCTGATTTTAGGACACTGTTACTGAAATCAATTAATACATTATTGAATATAACTGTCCTTAGATTTCATGTGATAAAACATTCTTGTCATAATACTTAAGTAAAAACATAACCTTGGAAAACAAAAACTGCACAATATTTACTATTTTGAAAGAATGTTTATGATAATGGCTCTTTACAAAAGTTAAAACAATTTATAAGGTGGGAATATTAAAACAAGAAAAAAAATCTAATCACCAATTTTTCCAGTTATCTTTTTTCTAATTCTATTGTCAGCTCAGAAATTTTCATCAATACATTTGTTACATTTTACAATACAAGCTGAAAGAAACAAAAAGCATTTATATATTTAGTTCAAAGTTTCCATATTTAATTTATTCTGTCACATTTATATAAAACAGTGCATGTAATTACAGTATTAAAATTAATTTTCAATTTTATGCATCAGTAACTGAATGCAGATTGGCATAAATTTTTAAATTTGTTTTCACCGTTGCATTTACATGAAACTCACTGGTTAAAATGGCTTCTAACGTTTAGAGCAATCAAGTTATTCTGCAGTGAAAAATCATATTACTTTCACACATGTGAAAATTACAATTCTCCTGCATGTGTGTATATATATATATATATATATATACACATGAATTTAAGGTGGTTGGTAAATTAGTCACTTACCATGTAAACATTAACCAAGTGTAGAAGAATTAACTATTTTCTGAAACATTTAAGCACAGTGTATAAAACTAACTGTATAGAGACCAATGAAATAATGTGATGTCAAAAAGAATTGAAATATAATAACCAAAAAATGAAAAAAATCTTTACTTCTTTCTGTCATATAATTATTGTTACAAAGAGATTTCTAATGTGTGTAGAATTATATATAAAAGTAAAACATGAAAGTATGCATTATATTATTATTTCAATTTCATTTACTCATGAAATGAAAGTAAGCTTATTTTTGAATGACAGTTTCTCAGTGTATTTTTTTAAAACTTATGCCTGAAGTTGTTGTAATGGTTGAGAGGCTGATGTGTTAATTCTGTTTGGCAGTCTTTTGATTGAGTAACTGATCAGTTGTTGAAGGAATAACTATAATAAAAAAACAACAACATAAAATCCAACTTACATCACTGTTTAAGCTTTTGAAGCATTACTTCACTTAAACCACGCTAACTGGCTATTCTTAAAGGAATGAACTAATCACCAAGCATCACATTGTCTACTATAACACAGAAGATCATAAGCTGAAAAAAATATCAGGGAAACATTTTTTTCTATATCATAATTGTAGAGTGATAGATTAGTATTTGAAGATAATAAAAACAACTGAGCTAGATATTTGAACAAGTTGTTTAAAAAAATTATATAATTACACTATTCTGTACATTGTATAGCATTCACTGGTATTTATTACAAATAGCATTACTATGTTGTGTTGTCAAATTTACTGAACATCAAGATTTTTTAGCTCTATTCGTCATCTTCCAAGCTCCATTTGAAAAATATTGAGCAGAAAAACTGAGCTCCAGGAGTAGTTACAAAAACTGAAGCTCTGTTCCTTCGTTATTCACCCCCTAACGGTACAGAGTGGGATCTACATACAGTAACAAAATCACAGGGTTTCTTTTAAACAGTATCACAACTTTCACAAAATGTTAATTTGAAAATTACAGTTCGTACCCCTTTTAAGAGTGATGCAAAACATGAAAATTTGAACTTTTAAACTCTTTAAAACCTTTTAAACTTTCTTTACAAAATACACAAAAATAAAAATAATTATAAGTAAACACAATAAAAAGAGCCTTATTCATGCATAAAGTAGGTGCCTCTTCTCTTTAAAGACTTTAAATACTAGTTTTTCTACACAACCAAAATTCACCACTTTAGTTGTAGTTCACTAGTCACTTAAAAATTATATATAAACCACTTCTTACATAAATTATTTATTAACTCTAAAATAATTACAATTACATGTATAGTCATAAAAAAGTTAGAATATCTAATACCTACTGAAAGTAAGACAAGTAAGTCAAAAAGGTTCGAACAAAGGGCTACAGAATATACATTTTAGGGAAAAGTGACCTAGTGGTTCATCTGGGTTGTCTCATCAATTAAAATAAACTTTCATAAAACAGTTCAAGCCACCCCTCTGATTTAAGTATTTGTCAATCATTCCTTTAAGTTTATCCTATCTGTCAGAAACCCATTCTAAAGGCCAACCTCACTCTTGATAAAATAAACTGCCTTTGTTGAAAATGTTTCCTAACCTGCCAAAATGTATACTTATAACTCCTAATTCTACAACTCTTACCATAAAGTTTAAGAAAAAAAATGACAACATATAGACACCATAAATTACCTTAACAATTTACAACATCTCACATTCCCTCTCACCCTTTTTCTTTTTTCTAAGAGAAAACAATTTTAAAATTTTAACCTTTTTGTTATATGGCAACTTTTCCAATAATTCACTTTCAACATCCTTCCTAAGGTAAAGGAATCATAGACTAAATACAATACTTCAAATAAGGTTTAACCAGTGACCATTAAAATAAAATCACAACTTTTTTAGAATTATATTAAATATTTTTGCAGATATAACCTAAAATTTTCATTGCCCTACTACTAACAACAGAACTCTGCTTAGGTGGCTTAAAACTGAGCAACCAGGATGCCAAGATCTGTTTTTTCAATAACACTATCAAGGTTATTTTCATCATAATTGGAACTTTTGATAACTCATAATGCAACATTAAAAGACAACAAGACTTTTTAGACTATCTAGACTGTTCTATTCAGTGCATTAAACAGTAACAATTCAAAACTAACCCTTATAATTTATGCATTGATCAAGCTTTCCCTTAAACTTTTAAATTATCTGCATCTACCACTATTGAAAACAACCTATTCCAAAAGTCATCTAACCTGTAAAAAAAATAATGCCTTCTCAGTTAAAGATGACTTCTACACTGCCAAAATTTGTGTTCCCTAGTCTTACCATTCTCACCATTAAAAATAAACACTAACACCATTATTGCTCCTAACAATTTCAAACACCTCAATCAGATCCCCTCCAAGTCTTTCCAAAAGAAAACAAATTCAAAGAGATTAGCTATCCCATTCCATTAACCCTACTCTGAAATCTTTCCAACAAATCAGTGTCCTTTCTGAGGTAAAGAGCCCAAAGCTAAACATGTGCATAACTTTGTATCCATTATAACTGAAAACCAATTCACCAAATAACCTAAATCCAGTTATAAAACAGCATCCTGCTCCTCACAGCTAACAAAACTCAAGCCTTGGATATGATCAGCAAATTTAAACAACTTAGAATACATTGCATATAATGTTAAATGTTTGATTAGTTTAGTGTATTATAGAACAAATGAATATTTATTAGAGGTTACTTAAAAAAAGAAAAAAAAAAGAGAGAAGTACAATAATTCCCGATATAAGTTAGGAGACTTGAATGCTAAAATTTATAATTTAATCTTTTAAAGATTATGTACACATTATTTTTCTTAATTAAACAGCCGAGCTCAATAACTATACCCGAAAACGGTTTAGATAGGGTTTCAACATACGTCACAGCATACATTACTCATAGAAACCTAGAAGTACAGATTTTTTTTTTTACTTCTAGCAATACCGTATGAGAAAGTAAGCACACCTTTTGATGATTAAATATCAATCTATTTAACATCATTATTATCTCTTCAATTTCAAAATTACATTAAGATATATCAAAGACAACACATTAAATTTTCGGCTAAGTTTCAAACCTCGCCCAAACTTTTGTACTGTTAACAGTTGTCTCCAACACTAGTAGTAGTAATAATAATAATAGATAATATCCCAGTAGTCTGTTACGGTATATCATTTACTGTCGTTTACTAACTTAGAATAACAAAAAGACTGTACCTTTAAGTTTGGGCGAATATTCGGTTCTAAAACTTACATAAACAATTAGATCACATTTTAGAGAAACATCATCACAACTATACACGAATACTAAACAATCACGTGCTGAACCTGAAACCAAAGTATACCAACTAAATTAAGATGTAAGGTGGAGCTTTCTACTGTGTTAAATTAATATGATTATTTAACGGATAAGAACAACGCATAAAGCAGTACGAAATGAAAAGTCTTAATGGAAATGTCAACTATGAGCTACAAGTTAACAAATCACTACCCCATAAAGTTTAATAACTATCCGTGACTTTTAGTAAGTTTAATTGCGCTGTTTAGTTTCTGTTTTCTTAATACAGAGCTGAACATAATATAAAATAAAAACTTTTGACGATCTTTCACTTTGATGTAATTTATAATTACGATGCGGCATTTTTCGTATTAAACTATTATAGCGTATATAATAAATTTATTTTAAAATTATCACGTTTTGATATTGTACTTTGCAAATGTGTTTGGTACTTATTTACGTCATCTGTTGTTGTTTTTTTTATTTATTTAGGACATGAAACTACCATAGACATCTTACAATAGACTGAATAGCACCCTCTGATTCTGAAAATGTTCCACAAGGACACTACCTTCGACATGTTAATATTTTAACTGCGACGCCTTTTTCTGCATACAATATTACTAAAAAAAAGTTAATTTAAAGATTGGTAATAGGAATATTAAAAAAAATACAGAAACAAAATAGAAAGCTTAAAATTAAAACGCAATTACAAAAAGTAAACAACCAAGCTTAAGATTTGAGACACAGTGTTGAAATTATTTTCTCAATCCACAAGTCGTTATTTTGACTACGTGTCTAAAAGTTGTAATATTTAGGAGCGATTTGTAGCTGCTATATTTATATCTTGTAGCTATATCGAAGTATTTACACACTAGATTGAAGAAACTACTAAACTATACTGGGGTGGTACATGGACTGGATTTTGCAATCGCATGAGTTTTAAACATATATACACATGCAATGCATATTGAGTAGTGTATATATATATTATAACCATAATTTTTAAGACAAAACAAAACACATTAAAATTAAACAAATACGCTGCGTTAAAAAAAAAAAAGATTCTAGGGTACAAGCTATAATGTGGGATTACAAAATGTGTCATATATTTTGGAGGTGACTGAAGAAGAAGGACCTACATTGCTATGGAGATACACCTTCTGTTAGACTTTTTGTTTAAAGTTTTAAAGCTGTATATATATAGCCATATAAAAATTTTCAAGCTGTGTAGACGCATGCATATATATTCAATGCAAATATAAGACAATGTGTCACAATGTAATAAAATATCTATACAAGTAAGCATTTTAAAATATTTCTTATAGTGATGACGAGAAAACCCACTTGTAGAGAAAATTATATGTGTAAAAAAGGCTGGTATGAATAGAGAGAACACTATGTAGAGGAGCGAACAACATTTCGACTTTCGGTCATCGTCAGGCTCACAAAGAAAGAAAGGATTACTGACCGATAGCTGACTACATGTTTGAAGGCGGTTGTGTAATTCAGTGCAGGAATGTAGAGGGCGTGCTTAGATGTTGGATATATTTATTAATATAGGTATAAAGGTGTTCCTTTGTATTAGTTCATTTTGGGCTTGAGTTGTTGTATAAGTAAGGCTTCTTTAATTTTGCGTTTGTTTCTTTATTTAGTATTTGGGTGTTTTCTATGGTTATGTTGTGTTTACTTGATTTGCAGTGTTCGAAAACGTGTGTGAAGGTGACTTTTTGTGTTTTTTTACTCTGGTTTCCATTTTTCTAGTTTTCTCCAATAAAGAAGTCGTAACAGTTATCTATTTCATTGTATTTTATAAATAATGTTGATGTTGTGTTTGTCAGTATAGTTTTTACATAGTATAGACCTTACTTTTGTGCCTGTTTTTTGAATAAATTTGGTATTAGCTGGAATGTCATATTTTGTTGCTAGTTTTTGCTAAATGTTGGTTATTTTTCTGCTGATGTTGGGAATATATGGGTTTTGTTTGTTTGTTTGTTTGGGAATTTCGCACAAAGCTACTCGAGGGCTATCTGTGCTAGCCGTCCCTAATTTAGCAGTGTAAGACTAGAGGGAAGGCAGCTAGTCATCACCACCCACCGCCAACTCTTGGGCTACTCTTTTACCAACGAATAGTGGGATTGACCGTCACATTATACACCCCCACGGCTGGGAGGGCGAGCATGTTTAGCGCGACGCGGGCGCGAACCCGCGACCCTCGGGATTACGAGTCGCACGCCTTACGCGCTAGGCCATGCCGGGCCGGGGAATATATGGGATGCAGTAGTATATGGTTTCGTGATTTTTTTATTCGTGAGATATATTTACTTTTGTTGGTTGATTTTGCTTTCTGTCTTGGTGTGTGCGTATAATATTTCTACGGTTTGTGGAGGAAATTTATTGATGTTGATGAAGTATTGTTTTATTTTGTCTAATTCATCGATAATTTTATTTGGTGAGCATAGTTTTATGACTGTGTTGATTTGGTTTCTTAGTACGTTGAGCTTTTGTTTTGTATCATGTGCTGAGTCCCAAGGAATGTATAGTTCAGTATGGGTGATTTTTCGGTGGATTTCTGTCTTCAATTGTATATCGGTTCTTGTAATTTTGAGGTTAAGAAATGATATTTGATTGTTTTATTCCTGTCACATGTGAAGTTAATGTTGGGATGTATAGCGTTAATGTGATTGGAAAAATTAAGTGTGTGTTCTGTGAATGTGAATCCCGCAATCGTGTCGTCTACATATCTGTACCAGTATAGTGGTGGATGTAATGTTGTGTTAACTGCTTGTGTTTCAACTTGTGTCATAAAAATATTGGCTAGAACTGGTGATACTTGGTTGCCCAATCTTAGGCCATTTGTTTGTATATAGATGTGGTTGTTGAACTTCACACACAACAAGAAATCGCTGTTCGAGAGTTCGGTTAGCTTTAAATGTCTTGGTTGTGTCCTTTTCTATACCTGAGACTTTCATTTCATTCATGCCAGCAAGGTCTCATAGAATAATTTACTTCAATCTTATCTAAAAGTTTCAAGTGCCGCGACTATTGGTCCCCTCTTCTTCAGTTTAAAGAACCCTTTAGGTCTGTAATAAAGACAGAAAACATTCTGTTTAAATACTGGAGGCACAAATTTCCCTTCGCTTTTTGGGTGTACAAAGTAATGGTTACTGATTATGGATGTTTATTGACAGCCATTTTGTTTTTCAATTTTGAAGGTGAAAGGGACAATTTGTCAGGTGGGCAAACAAAAGTTTTGAAATTAGCACTCTAAAATTGACCAAGATCATTTGTTTGCCACAAATTATCACAAATTGCTTGATGTTGACCACCCTTCTGAAAAGTGAACCGTACTGAAATAGTCTGCACACAGCTATTTGTGTATACGTTTAACAAGTAAATACTAGCTACATTTAAATGACTGAGAGCCAGCAACCACTGCTATTTGTTAGATAGTGAAGAAAACGTAAAAAAAAACTACTCTACACAATTCACAATGGTGCGTTTAGAAATATTGCCTAAGTCTTATTACAATATTCACAGCTATTTTTTTTGTGTGTAAGTTTGTTTGTTTTGAATTTCGCTCAAAGCTACAAGAGAGCTATATGCGCTAACCGTCTCTAATTTAGCAGTGTAGGAAGGCAATAGTCATCATCACCCATCGCCAACTCTTAGGCTACTATTATACCAACGATTAGTGAGATTGACCGTCAAATTATAACACTCCCACGACTGACAGGGATTCGATCCCGTGACCCTCAGCTTAAAAGTCAAGCGCCCTAACCATCAGGCCATGCCGGGCCTTTTTGTATAGGTAGACCAATATACAGAGATAATAAAGAACAAATGTTTGAACTACTTCTGTTATTCCTGATACTGTTTGTTCTTTGTTAAGCACAAAGCTAAACAATGGGATCTGTGGTCTACTTACCGCAAGTATCGAAACCCGATTTTTAGCTATTTTAACCTCAAGGCTTAACGCTAGACCGTCATGTGGGGTAATATTAGAGATTGATGTGCTTGTCAACAAAAAATATTTGAGGTCACTTTTCTTTTATTTTGTGTATCCCCCTAGCGGCACAGCGTCATGTTTGCGAGCCGTAGAAACCGTATTTCGATATCTATGGTAAGAAGAGCACATATAGCCTATTGTGTAGCTTTGTGCTTAATTTCAAGCAACGAAAAAAGGGCAGCGCCACGAAATAAAAGTAAAATCGCAGACCGTAGATGAATTTCCAAGAGCAATAGTCAAATCATGTTAATCGATTAGAAATATCCCATGTTTGTGAGCGAATTCGACTAGCTATCTTCCTCCTCGTTTATTATTTCAAAATTGGCGACAACTAGCTACACAGAATGCAAAGAAACAATTTGAAATGCAGCTGTTTTAATATCCAAAACCAACTCCTGACAACTAGTGTCATATATTGGTTTTTCAACTGGATTATTTTATAATTTACAAATAATATACAGTTGTTGTTTGTTATTAAGCACAAAGCTACACAAAGTGTTATCTGTGCTCTACCCACCACTAGTATTGAAACCAGATTTCTAACAGGATAAGACACGGACATACCACTGTGCCATATGGGGGGGGGGGTGATAACATATAGAATTATTTGGTACTAGCTGTGACATATGAGAGACAATTTTAAATTGAAAATTTTCAATAAGAAATACACCTTATATGCACATAAGATAAACAACTAGGTCAGAAAACCTTAACGTTCAGGAATAACAGACCCTAATTTTGAGCTACAGGCCAGAAGGAAGGTAGTCAATTATGAACACTCGCAGCCATATTGTTTTTTTTTCGTTTTTTTTAATTGAAATAACAAACTTACTAATACTTTAAAATTGTTCCTAACAGTCAACATACCGACCATTAGGCCTATCAGTTGTAATTATATTCTTCTTTACTGGCCTTGCATGGGTTTACAGCTAGAAGGATGTATTTTAGTACTTCACTTATTATTTATTTATCGCTGTCTCATAATAACTGATGTAAATAGTTTTAGAACTAATGCTTTTTTATGTTTATATTTATAGCTCCAATAAGTTCGAGAACTGAGTAAAGACGGACATCTTCATTGGCTAGCAGATGAAGCATTGTCGAAATGCTTCCACGTTAATCTAAAAAAAAAAAAAAAAAGCTGGGCCAATAAATAAGTTTGCATTTTAAATTATTATCAAAACTTTCATGTTATCTTGAAAAAAGACTTATAGTATGCTAAACACAAACTTTAGAACTTTTGTTCTCAGTCTTAACAAACTTGCCCCCTAGTGGCTCAGCAGTATATTTGCGGACTTACAACGCTGAAAACCGAATTTCGATACCCGTGATGGGCACAGCACAGATAGCCCATTGTGTAGCTTTGTACTTAATTCAAAACAACTTAACAAACTTAATTTAATCTGCATTTTGATCTAAATATTTTTTCAATTGTTTAATTTTTTCTCCTTTGGCATCATCTTTTATCCACCAAACAAATTATTATATTTACAAAAAATCATTATACTGTGCTATTTATCATCAACAATGTTCATGAATTCTCGAAAAACCGTGAAACTTTAATAATCCTATTGCACAAAGAAACAAACGTGTTTGCCTTTTTCGTAGAGTATATATTTGTCAGTCGAATCAGACTCTCTCAGAGGCTCAGAGAGACCTAAGCCATTTTCAACTTCTGAGGCCTCTAGCCATAATAAAATTTTAAATGACGACACAAGAAAACAAAATAAGACCGTAATTAGTCCAAAAAGGAACGTAATATAATTTGAAGGAAGACACGTAAAACAACGAGTCGCGAAACTTAATAAGTACTAAAAAAAAAGTATCAAGTGTCTAAATTTGAAGCCCAAGCCAAGTGGCCCTCTTGGCCTCACTTTTGATCGGCCCTGAACAGACAAGAATACAAAAATTTGGCAGCTCATGACAAAGGTAGTGTATACTCTCTGAAAAGGATGGCATTGTTTTCATCTATATAATGTCATCCTCTACAGTCTAGAATAGCATTATCTCGAGAACAGATAGAATATTTCGAAGTTTATTTCTGTAATTTAGAATTACTTTGTGTACTCATTAGTGTTCTGACTTGCTGTTTGTTAAATAGAGAGTAAAATGCACGTTTTTAGTTTGTTTTTCAACTCGTTGAAGTCAATTTTCAGGTTTAAGTTTTGTCTTGTTTTTTAATTAAGCATAAAGCTACATGATGGGGTATTCATGGGTATAGAAACCCTGTTTCTGGCGTTGTAAGTCCGTAGACTTACCGCTGTGTCAGTACGGGCTAGATTTAAGTCCTTGATAATAATACAATTCACATAAGGGTGTTCTTGCTGTTTGCAGTTAACGAAAAATGAATTCGCGTACATGAAAATGTCAGAGGTATAGATAAAATTGTGAATTTTGAAGTTAAGTCATTCTTTTATCCATTCAAAAACGAGTGAAATTTCATCATTTTGATAACTTGACATTTTTAGTTTGTCAAGATTTTTCTTATACAACAAATCCTAAAATGGTATGTTCCCCAAAAGCCTCGTCTGAAGCCTATTTCATAATATTAAGTATTCGAGATGCGTGGATTAAAATTTCTAATTTGTATACCAGATTCGCCAGCAAAGGACAAACAGAGAAGTATAGTTATCATCTGACTTACTCTCATAAACTGTATTAATATTATTTCTATTTACTTTATATGTAACATATTTGATTCGTTAAGTTAGTCTAGTTTTAACACGACATATACTTAATCGCCAGATGGCTTGATATATTGCGCCAATTGCCATAACAACGACGGATGTAGCCAGAATCTTCTATTAACTATCCTGTTTGAGGTGGAAAAAATTTAGTAGTGACATACTTTATTTTACAATTTATCATTTTTAATATTATACTTAATGTTTAGTTTCAAATTTAAGTAGGAAAATTATGCTCCTTAAGTAGAGGAATAACTTCTGAAATTTAGTCTCGCATCAGCTAACGGCAAGTTAACTACAAATTTCAAATTCGAACTGTTACTGAAATTTAGCCTTGTTATTTTGTATATGCCAACGTGCAATATTAATGATATTACTAGAATGAAATAATAGTAAACCTAGCAATGATTGTTCAAGTTTAGAAAATTTCAACTACAGGTTTCTTTTAGTTTTATGTCTCAGGAATTACACCGCAGAACACAGCCTGTTGTGTATGTTTGTGCTTAATTCGAAACAAATATACTTTTATTTAGTTTAATTAAATTTACCACAGAGTTATTATTTCGTAGACTGTTTACAATATGCTATATGTTAACAGTTTTTATTATACAACTTTCAGCTTTACCATATGTGATTGTACAACTATTACTACAACTAAAAGTTACACATAATTAAATAACAAAAGAAGATTAATTATTCTGTAAAGAATGAACATCCTATTCTTAGGTCATTCCAAACCAACTAAAAAAAATCTTTCATATCGTAGCACCCATACCTAACAAAAGTTTTTATAAGTTTGAAAGTATGCATTCCAATACTGTATGATTTGTGACCATTTTCTTAAGATAGCTTTGGGTAGAAAGGAATAATTCTGGCTAGTAACATAGATTTTACTTCTGACTAAAGCACTTCTAGTGATGACAGTCAGAACTAAATAGTTATGTGGTCAACTAGTCATGCAAATGGCCACCACTTTCTGATTAGAAGTTATGATTTGTACTACATTTTCTGTCTGGTATAAACATGTACACACTTACAATTGTCTGTAGTCAATAGTGACATTTAAAATGCCTTAGAAAACATGCATATTATATATGTATATAATGCCTCAAGGGAAAGCACCAAGCACTTTATACAACTTGTGATAATGAATTGCAGTTAAACAAGAAACATTGTTTTTTATTCCAAAAGTGAAGATAAAGTTATCTTTGAAGTCACAAAAGGGATTGATAAAGAGAAAAATCTTGTTGAAATTTCAATTGCAATAACATGAACTATCATTTGTTAATGAAAGCTTAATGTTGCTGAGAGAGTCATTACTGTTAAAGAGCAAAGCTGGCACAAGAGAAGTACCACGAGGAGAAGCCAAGAGAGGTTGGGCAGACAGTAACACAGAAGATGATGTTAATGAGTACCAGTTTTAGATGATGTGAACTCACGTCCAAAGGAAATGATGGATCAACTGAAGACAAATTTCAACTCTCTTGATGCACAGAGTGAGAAGATCAGAGTATTGAGAGTTGTTCCATGTTCTGGTCAGGTTGTAGAGTGGCAAAAAAGTTTGAAGGCTGCCTCTAACCTAAACCCAAAACTGGGAGGACTTAACACCAAAATAGAAGAAGACAAAGCAAGTACATGACAGAGAATACCAGCTAACTTATGCCAAGAAAGATAAACTTTATTTTTGTCTTGAACTCTGAGGACAGCAAGTGCGAATGCAAGCAGAAATGTCTGGATCTTTACAACATTAGAGAAATGTTTCGGGCTATTTTACAATGAGAATCCAAAGTGAATTTCTCGAACTTTGCCTAACTTTAGCTAAAGGAGTGTGTCTTGACTGGAAGGTGCAGTCCAGTAATGGTGATTTGTACTAAAGCTTTGGTAAACATTATCTGTAATGTTGGAGAGCAACATTGTCTCCTGCAAACAATGGATGCAGTCTTGTTCTCACCAAAATCAGTGCCATGGATATATGCACTGGGTGAGTTTCATTGCTTTTACCTAAGATATACAGTGCTTTTGCTCAGTAATATAGCTCAACTTTCTGAAGACTATAATTAAATTTCAAGATACAGAATATAGTCTTTTTGTATATGTCTTCTCTAGGTACATTATGAATGGATTGCAAAATATCTTAGTGTATCTTGCAGTAATAAACATTACTACAATTAAACCATGGCCATTTTACTCTAGATGTCTCTCAAATTTATGGATGCATCTCTCAATTTCATGAAAACAATGTCACGAGATAGTCTTCATTTTGAAATCATACACGTGAATCTAATCTAGGTTAATCTAAGGTTTTTTAGGACACTATATATGTCATTGTTGATTACAGATTGTTAAAGATGTATATAAGTTTAGCAAGAGGCAGAAAAAGATACCTTATTGACAGAAAAACTAGCACTAGCCACAGCTCCTGCTCGCAAAGTGGTAACCATTTGCAAGACCATCCGTTTCCACTACTAGAAGTGCTGTAGTCAGTGGTGAAATCTGTGTAATCTGCCTTAATTATTCCTCACCTTTTGAAGCAGGGGTTAAGAAAATGGTAGTAACTCTTAAAGTATTGGAGTGTATACTATCAAACATTCGGAAATTATTATCAATATGTGTGTTGCTATAGGGGAGATTTTTAAGAAAATATGAGATTACATTTTGATCATTGCTGAGTTGAAGTTAGAAAATAACAAACCATTTTTACTCCTGAGCTTTTGAAATAACCAATTCATCTGTCCACATTAAGTGTGAGAAAAGTTACAGGTCCTAGAAAGCTACCAAGTGGTCAGGATCAATTCTAAGTTTGATTTCTCTATCTGGAAAAGATAAATTATTTGGACATGTTGTTGGTAACTCTGCTGCTAGCATACAAAATATATGTACTAAGGATCATTAAAAAGGGGTGGTTATGCTAATTTTGGCCAAGTTTCCATTAATATGGGGAATGGAGTAGTTCTGTTAAATATTAGTCCAGTAATTATTTTACTATCATTCAAAATGGTTATATGAGTGTTTGGCTATTTTAAAATTAAACATTTCATAAGGCAGGTTAGCTTAAGTACTTTGATTCATATATTAGTAATTTGAGAAAGTCATTTTGGTACAGTAATAAGTAAAGTTTTGAGAAGTATAGAATCTACACTAAAATCAATCTATGTGTTAAACATTTCAGGATTACCTTTTCAATAAAAAGTTATAATTTTCTTAAAATAACATGTTTTACAAGTGAAATAAGTTACCATTTTTCACAGTTCAAAAATATGTTTTATCTGCCAATAATTTAGAGCTTCAAAGTTAAAATGTGATAAGAATAGCATCTATACTTTATGTATATATATTATATTAGCACTAATATTTAATTTTCACACTGTTAGAACTGAAATAATTCAAAACAGAATAAAGGGTTGGACATTTGTGTATGGAAGGGAATCATGAAGGTTGACTGTACCTGTCATTAATACTGTGTACATGTGTAAAGTTAAATACATAAGTTAATGTGCTAGTTCGTATTCTTTGTCAAAAACTAGTGATTATTGATATGAAAGTATAGTTGAAATGGCTTTTCTCTTTATTGCAGAACATAAATGTTTTATTGTACATCATGTGGTTTCAAGAATCACAAAAGGAGCAAGAAAGACAGAACTTGATTCAGAAAATGAAGCAAGAACAGAGTATAAGAGAATCAGTTAAACGCGCAAGACGCAGCAGAGGACATGCGACTTCTGAGAAGATTGGAGCTGGAACAAGAAGAGAAGAAAACAAGTGAAATATTGGCTGAAGAAAATAAAAGAAGACAAATGGTAGAAGAACAGAGAAAGAAAGAAGAAGCAGTTGCTTGTGAACTAGAAAGACAGCGTAAGAATGCTATCAAAGAAGAAAAGCTTCACAAACAAATTTGTCTGAACAGTTTAGAATTAAGAGAACTTGAATCCAAACTAAGAGAAGCATATGTGAGTAAAGAAAGAGCTCTTCAGTTAGCTGAAAAAGAAGTCGAAAAAGCTATTCAGAAAGGTGAAAAAGAATGGTGGTCTAAAGAGCTAGAAAAAATCAATGAAGATATTGAAATGAGGGAAAAAGAAAAACAAGTTAAAGAATTTGAGATGAAAATTCAGTACCAAAAGCAACTAGATGATCAAATTAAAGAACAAGAAAAGAAAAAGGAGGCTGCCTATCTGGAATATATGCATGAAAAATTTATGATAGATCAAATTGTTGCAAAGATAATGGAAGAAGACCAAAAAGAAATGGAAGAAAGGATT
The DNA here is from genome assembly GCF_004210375.1 of Tachypleus tridentatus. Taxonomy (NCBI): domain Eukaryota; kingdom Metazoa; phylum Arthropoda; class Merostomata; order Xiphosura; family Limulidae; genus Tachypleus; species Tachypleus tridentatus. The sequence continues at coordinate 71,132,013 of NC_134836.1, read as the reverse complement.
CATAAGCAACAAAAAGAAAAAGTATTTCTTGAGGAATTTAAAAGTCGAGGCAGGAATTGGAACAGAAGGAAAAGCAAAGGTGTGAAAAGAGAACCAAGAGATAAGAGAATATCTGGCATACCAAAACATTCAGAAGAAGAGCAGGAAGAGGAAAACGGTTGAAAAATGAAAACACGAGAGACTTCAGCAGCAACTACAAGCTATTTTGGAGAAGCAGAAACAGGAACGTGAAGAGTTGGAAACATTGCGGTTAGAGCTTGATGTTGCAGAAAAGGAAGAGGAGCAAAGAAGAAGAGATGAAGAAGAGATAGAAACTAAGCTTCGACACCGTGTTGAATGGAAAAACATTCACGAAGAAGAATTAGAGTTAAAGGCAAAAAAACGAGATGCAGAAAAGATAGAAGAGGAATGCTATAGAAAGGCTATGCTACAAAAGTATGCAGAAGAGGACAGAATTGAGCAACTGACAAAAGAAAAGCGTCGATTAAAACAACTGGAACACAGAAAGGAAGTTGAAAGACTCATAGAAGAAAGGCGAGTTCGACGTCTTGCAGAAGCAGAAAGAGAGAAGGATGAAGAAAAACGACAAAAAGAAATGGAACAACAACGCAAAGAAATAATTGAAGAAGAAAGACAGCGTCTGCTTAAAGAGCATGCAGAGAAACTTCTTGGCTACCTTCCCAAAGGTGTAATAAGAAGTAAAGAAGACCTAGAAAAATTAGGAAGTGTACTTCAAGAATATTATTCCCAAAAGTACGTTGAAAACGACTGAATAAAATTGATATGAATTATTAAGTTTTTGGTTATGAGTGAAACATCTTAAATTCATAATTTGGACTGGAGTTTCTGGTGTAATGAATTTTATGATGTTAGTTGTAATTAATAAGAGGATGTTTGTGATATCTGCCCTTAGTGGCACAGCAGTATGTTTACAAACTTACAACTTTAAAACCTGGTTTTGATACCTGTAGTGGGAAAAGCACAGCACTTTATGTAGCGTTGTACTTAATTCAAAAACAACAACATATATATGTATATATATTTCATTTAACACGTTATGAATCGTTCAGAATAAAACATACATATAACTCAGATAAACAAGTTTTTATTTACTTCTAAATTGGAAAATTTTTTGCAGTAATATATTGTAAGCTTTAATTACAATTTTTACCGCTTTTCACGCTTACCAAAATCTAATTTACATATAAATTTTCAAAATGCACTGTCACGTACATTATTGTAGTATGTGGTTTTTCGGAAATTATATATTTTGAGTTTGTTGCTGTTTTAACCAGATAGTGTAGTGACACTGAACAGAATGAAAATAACGTATTCCTTAATTATCATATAAACTTTACTTTGAAATTTTAGTATAAAATAAAATATCAATGAATTTTTAACGGAGCCTTACAGTAGATGACATTTTTAAATATAGTTTTATAATACGGACTTTTCTAATAAAAGAACTAGGTGGTTAAAACTTAAAAATATTGATAATTTGTACTAAAATTATCACAAAAGACTTTATGATTGTACCAGATATACTACATTAAAATTGTATGTTATTTTGTTGTTATTTTCTCAACATAAAGATACATAACTAATAATATCCTAGTAACTCACAAAAAAGATAAAAAGACCGGAATTTTTTATTCCCGAAAAATATCTGATGATTCGACAGTACTGTAACAGCTCAGCGGTAATTCTGACGGCTCACACTATTAAAAACTGGGTTTCGATACTCCTTGTGAGTACGATACAAATAGCCCGTCATGTAGCTATTTGCTCAACAAACACTGTACCGTGACGCATTACTGTAGAAAGAAACTTTTGAGTGGTAAGATCATTGCCACAGTTAAAAACGTGGTACACGATGCGTGAAGAGCATGTCATTTCTAGGGGGTCGGGGGAGAAAAGTTTTGAAATTTTAATGCTATGAGATTGAATGTTGATCTGTTCTAACTACAAATATTGCATACACACAATGTAATGTATTGAATATAAAGAAACATTTTTCAATAAATAAGTATCAGAAAGTGGTCAGACCATAACCTGACTGGCTTTGTTGTTTCCTACAGCCATGTAACGATTAAGCTTTCGTTGCAGAGGTATAATATGCCTTTTCAGAGATAAATATCTATACAGTAAGGCTGCTAGACGATGGATATCCAAATGACAACATTTTAAAGAAGGCAGACAATCTTTAAAGACCTCGTGCAGGACAACAACAGAAACACACCTGATCTAGAGCAACGCCATCACCTTCAAAGTAAAATATATGGTTACAAAGGGAAAGAAAGGACAATATTCGACCCAAGAAGTAATTGTGATGATATGAGCAACTTCTGGTACCATTAACGAATTAGTAAACAAGGAATTAAAGTTTTTCTAAGACCACAAATTTCCAGCTATAGGGCTATTTTGATGAGAATTGTTTAAGAAATAAATATTTATTTTTACCATACATTGGTCAAACCCCCTGAAACAATGCCATTGAACTTTTGTACATTTTAAAATATTAGGTTGAGGAATAATTCGTGAGCCTTTTTAAATAATTTCATTCAAGCATTACATGCAAGACTATACAATACTTCAATGCATGAACACATTACACCCAAAACATTTATTATGATATTTTATTTCATGTAATACCTAGGTATATAGTATGCATTGTTTTAAACGAAATTGCAAGAAATTAAATGCGAAAAGCAGATGGTGTCGAAAATGCTCGATTTTGTCCACTTCACATTCCATTTAATGAGCTGAAAATGAAAGCAAAAATTAAAGACATATGAAAATCAAACACACCATCTATTAGAGCAAAAAATTATCTACCAAATGACATGAAATATTTTGCGAAAGCGTTTCATTTATGAATATATTTTTTAACTTGAAAAAACGCTCACGAATTATTCCTCAACCCAATATTTCCTTAAAAAGTGCTCATGGAATCTGATTTTGGAAAACTCACAGAAAGTTTATCAGAACATGGTGTGAAAATCTACATCAACAGCTTCTGTAAAGGTTTATTCTATTATGAAAATCGTGGTGAGGACGTCCATTAGAGTGAGCTGGAGAGATGAAGAAGAAAGCAGTTCTGAGAATAGCACTGGTCTTGGAACAAAACTCTTATAAAATATGACTAACCTCAATAACAAAACACGTTTTTATTGATCAAAAGTTTTGCTAATTCGAAGAAAATGTAATAAAGATTCCACGTGATTAACAAAAACATTTTTTACAGAGAATAAAGATAACTGTCATGATATAAATTAATTTAGTGTAGATATTATTATGAATGAATATTTTATTATTGTTTGATTTTGATCATAATAAGACAGAAACAATTATTTTAATGTAAATGCTATGACAAGTTTAGTTGTGTAAGTCGGTAAGATTCGTACTTGTGTTTTAAGTCATTGATGTACAGATTGTGGAACGTCGCGTGAAATTTATTGATGTAGAAGATACAACGAGCAGACGATTAAGTAATAAACATAAATAATGTGAAATGAGCGGGAAAAGTTGACAGACAGAGCTGACGAGAAACAAATATCATAAAAGAGACTTTCGGGTAGAGAAGTAAGGCCTAACGGTTGATGTAAATATTAAAGTGAAACTAATAGTGTTGAAAGAGATAAAATAAATAGTTAGTTTCGTCAAAGAGAGTTCTAAAATAAATGAAACTGCTTAGGTGGCCTTTGGTAAAAAGTAGACGGTTATTTGGAAGTATACCTGTATGTGAAAAGCAAGTGTTTATTGGTAATAGGCCTAAATACGAAAAAGGAGAAGAAATGGTAACTCACGAAACGTAACTGAATTAAGCTCGGATAGTATGGCGATAATAACAGAGAAAAATAGTTCAGCTTGCCAACTGAAATTCTAAAGCAATTGAATAGACGTAATTCAGCTTTTGATAAGAAAATTTGTTTTTGTTTCTTTGTTTTGGAATTTCGCACAAAGCTACTCGAAGCTATCTGTGCTAGCCGTCCCTAATTTAGTAGTGTAAGACTAGAGGGAAGGCAGCTAGTCATCACCACCCACCGCCACCTCTTGGGCTACTCTTTTACCAACAAATAGTGGGATTGACCGTCAAATTATAACGACCCCACGGCTGGGAGGGCGAGTATGTTTGGCGCGAACCCGCAACCCTCGGATTACGAGTCGCATGCCTCACGCGCTAAGCCATGCCAGGCCTGATAAGAAAGTGAGAACTGTGTTATGCCTATGATAATCTATAGTGTAAAGTTTGTTTGTTTGTTTTTGAATTTCGCACAAAGCTACTCGAGGGTTATCTGTGTTAGCTTTCCCTAATTTAGTAGTGTAAGACTAGAGGGAAGGCAGCTAGTCATCACCACCCACCGCCAACTCTTGGGCTACTCTTTTACCAACGAATAGTGGGATTGACCGTCACATTATAACGCCCTCATGGCTGAAAGAGCGAGCATGTTTGGCGTGACGGGGATGCAAACCCGCGACTCTCAGAGTACGAGTTGCACGTCTTAACACGCTTGGCCATGCCGAGCCTCTATAGCAGGGGTGTGCAACATTTTTCGTCGGTGGGCCATATAACCAACTTCATCAATCAAGCGAGGCCACTTAAAAAACAAGCTTATTCGTGTACATGCACAATAAATTAAAAAAAATTCTCAAAATGCAAGCAATAATATTTTATATTTTTGCATGAGTGATCATTTTAGTGCGACACTTGAAATTTAGAGTCCTTGCAGAGCTTGTCAATATCAGCTTTGACAGAAGTGGTTGCCACTCTTAACTGACTGGTCAAATGTTCATCAGTCAGCTGACTTCTACATTTGGTTTTGATGAGCTTCATTTTGGAGAAAAATTGCTCACAGCAGTAGGTGCTACCAAAAAGAGAGGCAATTCTTTGTGCATGACGGGACAAATTGGGAAACTTTTCACGTACACAGAGTTTGTAAAAGTCTAGCAAACTGTTTTCAGAGAATTTCCTTTTAGTGTCCATGTCAGCCTGCAGTTCAATGAGTTCCATTTGGCAATCATCAGGACTGTCTTCCACTGCCAAATCAAAAGGTTGAGCGAACAATTTCAATCTAATTTCAGTTTTTCTGAAATCTGGAAATCTGTTTGCAAACTCATCACGCAGCTTTTGTACACTGGTTCCATATTTGGTGCAATCCAGATTAGGAAATTCCAGTTTCCTGGTTGCAAGACATGTAAAATGGGTAAATATGGCTCTTCTCAACTGAACCTGGAAAAGTTTCAATTTCTTCTCAAAAGCACAAATATGCTCAAACAACTTATTCACAAGTTGACTTTTCCCTTGTAGTTTTAAGTTTAAATCAGACAAATGCTGTGTAATGTCTGTGAGGAATGCTAAGTCATTCAGCCAGTTCTCATTGCTCAAGAAGTCCACATTCTGACGTTTGCTCTCCATGAAGAACTTAATCTCCTCTCGCAGATTCCAGAATCTCTTCAAAGTAGCAGCTCTACTAAGCCAACATACAGCAGAGAAGTACAAAACATCTGAATACTCACTGTCCAGCTCATCTAAAAAAGTTTTAAATTGTCGATGATTTAATCCTCGTGTTCGAATATAATTTAAGCATTGGACGACATTTTTCATGACTTCTGCAAAATCCAGAACTTTGGTGCACAAGCTCTCTTGGTGAATAATGCAATGGCTTACAACTACGTCTTGTGCTCCAATTGCAGTTAGAAATTTCTTGGTGAATCCATTTGTCCTACCTGTCATGGAAGGAGCACCATCTGTTGTAACACCACATAATTTATAAGGATTCAGTTCAAACTTTTCTACAACCTTAAGCACTTGTTCACAAATATCCTGTCATGTGGTTGTGGAGGAAAGGCTTGCCATATCTAAAAACTCTTCGAAAACATCAAAGCCTGCAGTAACAGCTCTGATGAAAATGACAAGTTGGGATGTGTCATTGATATCAGTGCTTTCATCCAAAGCCAGACTGAAAGCTTCACACGAATTCAATCTCTTTCAAAGTTTCTTTGATGTCCTCTGAAAGATCTTTTGTCCTGCGTGAGACAGTAAAGGGAAAGGCTAGTTTGCTCCACCAAATATTTTTTCTCTGGACATGCATATTCTGTGAATATTGTTAAACAATTTTTAATAAATTCTCCATCACTGAAAGGCTTTCCCTTTTCTGCCATACATTCACAAAGCTTAAAACTCAGTTTTGTCACCAGTTCTGAATTTTTCTTGAAAGTGGTAAAAACATATTGTTGCTTTTCAATGGATGTTTTTAAATGTTCAATTTTGTCCTTTCGTGCCTGACCAACAATTTCATCAAACTGGGAGGAGTGCTTAGTTGCGTAATGTCGCTTAATATTGTACTCTTTCATGACTGCAATTGTAGTTTGACAGACGAGGCAGACAACACCTTGATTATGTGGGACAACAAGATATTTTGTGCACCATTCACTGTTGAATAACCTTCCCTCATCATCAATTTTTCTTAACTGCTGACATTTTACTAGCCCTGAAATCAAAACAAAAATTATTCTCACGAAAATAGCAAAGTAGAAAAACATAGAATTTATTTACACATGGAACCTCTTATGGACAGAAACACATGTTTCTAAATTGGCATCCCGATCATAGCCTTCCGGTACTTAAATTAATTGAGAATAGCAAAATACAGTGTGACCTCGCCTATTCGCGGTTCGCCATTCGCGGCCCCGCATATTCGCGGGTTATGCGCGAACTGCGTTTTTGTAGGTCACAGAGACTGAAAGGGCTTTTCGAGGAGATTTCTGTTGTATTTACTCAATCAAGCCGTTTTTATCAATTGTCGTCTTCACCAAACAAGATTGACTGCTATTGGCTGACTGCCTCAGCTTCCCCAACAACGCAAACGGCAAAGCACAGCCCGGTAACGCACGGTACAATTTAGTGAAATACATAACAGTATGCAATATTGCTACATTATTACTGCATCAATGAGTATAAGTATCATTAGTGTTTGGGAAGCATTTCATATAGTATATAATCGCATACATATACGTTTTAAAACTGCGTCCAATATTCGCGGTTTTTCGCTATTCGCGGGAGGGTAAAGAACGTAACCCCCGCGAATAACGAGGTCACACTGTACATAGAATCAGATGCATCTGAAAGCAAAAATTTTAATAAATTCAGTAAAGTCACAACAATATGCTAAATAATAATCAATTTACCTTCAATCTCTTGTAGTAACTGTAAAAGGTAATAAAATTTTCACCAATAATAAATGACGGACAGCAGAGGTTAGGGAAAATTGTCGCCAGCGGGCGAAGGCGAGGTTCAGGACATGACGTTGAGTCGTAGACAATAGTGCTAGTGCACGTCACCTATTCATGCCCTAAGGAGGCCGACCAATCGAATTCGGCCTGCTCCTCTCTAGCAAAGATAATTTTAGAAGTTTGTCGAGTCGAAGCCTGGGAATCCCGTAGGATCGATGCTTTTAAAAATATTCCATTTGCGTTGGATTACAGATCAGGCCACATGGTTAGATTACAACAACTAGGGCCACACTAAATGGCTTGGCGGGCCGGGTTGTGGCCCGCGGGCCGCCTGTTGCACACCCCTGCTCTATAGTGTAAAGAGTTTGTTGTGCATACATTTAACTAGTTCTTCTAATGAAGAAAGTGCTGTCCGTTGATTTTTCAAGTTACTGCCAACAAGTCATAGAAGAAGTAGAAGTCTGTAGAAACATTCTAAGCCCAAGTATATATTTATATTTACTATATGAGTAAAAGCCTTTAATTGGCAGTTGGCGGGAATAATGTTTGACAGTCGTATATGGCATTTTACAAAAAAACAACAACAACAACTGTGTACTGAAAATGTAGGAACATAACATTACTGTTTGTAATAACGATTGTGATATTTTAATGTGCTACTTAATTACAGAAAGCGATAACTAATAAATGCAATTTGACCTGGTGTGCTAAAATAAAAAATGGAATGTTTTAGTCCTTGACGAGGGCCGCAAGAAATGATTTTCACATTAGTCCTTGATAGATCAAGCTTTGTAAATACGCCTTTGAACTGATGACTCACTGCTTATGTCCCTTGTCAAATGTGAACCATTATTTGTAATGTTAAATTGATATATTCACTAGATTTTACCGTTACTCCAAGGTTTCAAACATTTGTAAAGTTTATACAAGGTCTGTCAGGTAGAGTTAAACTGGAATATATTGACAACAACCCACTCACCATAAGAAATGGCCTTTAGATAATACCTCCAGGTTGTTAGTCAATGTTACCTTTATTTGATGTGTATATAAAGGTGGATTTTTGAGCATATATTTTTACCAGAAGATGATTGGATGTAGAAGAGTGCTTCTTGTGTTTCTCGGTAAGTCAACTTTTTCCCTTATATTTGCATTTATCTTCAAATCATACAGTTTAAGCTATAGAGCTAAACCACAAGTATCAAATACAATCACGTATATTAACGTAACAAAATATTAATAATATAACAGCTATAAAAATTCAGAAGTTATAAACTTAGAGGAACGCAGATGCCTAATTAGTTCCAGAAAGAAGTTAGAGATATTCTGTCTGTCAAGAGCCCCCATCGGTAAATCTGTAAACTTATAACTCTAAATATTCGGGTTTCAATACCCATGGAGGACGCAACACAAGTAGGCTATCGTGTAGTTTATGCTTAATAAACAACAAACAATCGTCTCTCCTTACATGTTTCAAAAGTCTATCGTTAAGTGTAGATACAACTAACAACGTTCTTAACAAACTCACTGTCATTCAACAGCTACGGTTCGTCGTGAACAAAGTAGTTATTCCTCACTGTATCGTGAACAAGGTTGTTACCCCTCACTGTATTAGTTTTAAGTTAGACAAATCTACGTAATTGTTTGATTCCCCATCCTGATCTTATAATTACCGTGTTATAGCAAGAATACTTTGATTAAATGTAATAGCTCCCTTACCTTTCTCTCCTGCATTTAATATGAATCAAGCTAAAACCAGACTACCTCAATAGTGGTGACTAGTTGTCTTCCCTCTAGTGTTTTACTGCTAAATTATGTACGACTAGCACAGATAGCCCGCGTGTAGCTTTGCATGAAATTCAAACCAAACCAAACTACTTATTCCAACATTTCGTTTATTTGTTTGTTTTGAATTTCGTGCAAAGCTACACGAGGGCTATCTGCGCTAGCCGTCCCTAATTTAGCAGTGTAAGACTAGAGGGAAGGCAGTTAGTCATCACCACCCACCGCCAACTCTTGGGCTACTATTTTACCAACGAATAGTGGGATTGATCGAAACAATATAACGCCCCCACGGCTGAAAGGGCGAGTATGTTTGGTGCGACCTGGAGTTATTAAACGACTGCTCTGCTTCGCGTCCTGTTTAACATTATTTTATTCCCTACGTAAAAAGTAGGCTTATAAAGTTTGTTATAGTCTATATGCATAGAGAATTTAAGTGTAAATGGGTCATTAAGAAATGAGCACAAAAAGTAGAGATTTGGCACACGGCTAACGTTCATATAACCTTCTGCCCAGTAAATACCAAAGGATGACATATTTTCATAAGAGGATTTATTAATATGCCTGGAATATTTATCTTAAACCTATCGAATGTAAAATAATTTTCCTTTTTCTTTTGATATATAAACAAAATAAACTTGAAACATCTTTCTGTTGGTATGATAACACTATCTATATTTAAAAGGTGAACGAATTATTATACGCATGCGGGTTAAATGACTGTGCTTTCGGCAAGTTCAGAGTAGCACAGATTGGAGATTTAAAATGGCCTGTGAAAATTACTTTTTTTACTGACCCTCTAGTGAGGTCAAAAGAGAAGTATTTCTGACAAAAAAGGGGGGAGGACTGAGTGGGATAAGTAAAAACCATGTATACAACTTTTGTGTAGTTTATTTATTTATATAAATATAATAGTACTGTGTGTTGTACATCGAGGTGCATACTTCACAGGGTGGATCACTACCAAATTTTGTATGGAGGATTAATGAGCCCTTGGGGGATACGTATACAAATTTTCAGTTTTGCGGATTTTACGGGTGTTTTTTGTTTTTTACCACGACTTCGCCCCTTGTTGATAGATCTTCACGAAATTTGGAATGAAGGTTTATTGGGTCCAAGCGGAGATATGTGCAAATTTACGGTTTCACATTTTGTGTTTTATTTTCTTTTATAATTACATATAAAGGAAACAACTTTTCATGTTCTAAAGTAACCTTTCAATAATCATGAATTTACATAATTTCCGTTCGTTAGCCATCATCAAGTGAACCGTTGTAAGAAATATTTCATACAATATTCGACAATTTTCTGATATTGGCCACACAAGTGGTCAAAATGGTAATGTAAGGTTATATGAAACAAAATAAACAATCCACTCCAAAGCTAGATCCGGCATGGCCAAGCGTGTTAAGGCGTGCGACTCGTAATCTTAGGGTCGCGGGTTCGCATCACGGTCGCGCCACACATGCTCGCCCTTTCAGCCGTGGAGGCGTTATAATATTACAGTCAATTCCACTATTCGTTGGTAAAAGAGTAGCCCAAGGGTTGGCGGTGGGTTGTGCTGACTAGCTGCCTTCCTTCTAGTCTTACACTGCTAAATTAGGGACGGCTAGCACAGATAGCCCTCGAGTAGCTTTGTGCGAAATTCCAAAACAAACAAACTTCCAAAGCTGTATATCTGGTCTTTTATTGTAGGTATACAGTGAATTTGTTTTCCTTTCAACAACTGAGAAGGACGCCGAGTGTAATGCTACATTGCCTGCATTATGTACTAGTACCATTCATAGAGTTCACAAATTAAAGTGACCCGGCATGGCCAGGTGGTTAGGGCGTTCGACTCGTAATCCCCGCCACACCAAACATGATCCTCTTTTACCCGTGGGGGCATTATATTACGACTGTCAGTCCCATTATTCGTTATCAAAAGAGTAGTCCAAGGGTTGGCGGTGAGTGATGATGACTAGCTGTCTTCCCTCCAGACTGGCACTTCTAAATTAGGGAAGAATATCAAAGATAGCCCTCATGTAGCTTTGTACGAAATTCAAAACAAATCAAACCTGGCGCTCATTCAAAGACCCCAAAGTCATAAGCTGATAAGCAGTTTTGTGAATAAATGGGTCAGAAAAATTGTTTTAAAAGCTTATGGTGCTGGTAATTATATGGTTTAGCTAACTATTGGCGACACTGCCCTAAAAAGATTCAATTTTTTTAAATCAAATCCTGTACATTTGCAGATGACATTTAACTGAGATTAACATCTAATCATAAAATATTAACGTTTAATACAATGAATCCCTGATCTTTACCCTGTAACTATAAAATCATTTTCATTACTTCACGAGCAATGTCACACACAATTCAGCTGCTTTTTATTGGATAAACTATTGAAAAATAATTGCATATTGCTCATCCCTGCTTACCTCCTAGTGACTGATTTACATAAAACCCGTTCTCTGTTCATAAAGCTTGATTTGTTGGCCACGCTCGACCCTCTGTTGCTAACGTTCAAATTGACTCAGTGATTTGTCTCAAGCTCAAATCCCAGTCAAGTGGGAATTCTTATAACTTCTTAATTATTAACTTATCATGTTCAGAGCAACATACTGCAAGCTAGGAATACCAGAATAACGCCAGTGACAATATGTGTGAAAATCAATATAAATATCTTTTCAACCGAATAGATGATGCTACAAAGCATTATTATTGATGTTTTCATCCTTCGTAAGAGATTCTTAAAAATTGGTAATATATATATATATACATATAAGTACTTTTATGAAAAGTTATACCTTTGAGAATTTGCCCTCCATTATCAAACTCTTTACTTTTACCATCGCAATTAATAAATCGCAGGGTTAGACATTTAACCATGTAGGAATATTTCATTGATAGTCAGTTTCATCATGTGTTTCAATCTACAAGGCTTTATGAAGGAGCAAGTTTGACCTTAAATATATACAACAGATGTACCATTGCAGGATCCTCAAAAGTTGTTCTGTTTCAAGAGTACATAACACCAAAACTAAGAGTAACAAATACTTTTATTTCTTGCCTTTCATGTTTGTATGTCATGCTTTGTTGTAGTCTACAGCGTGCATAGTAAGTTGTTCTCGTAATTCTTGGCACATGCACGTTTTACTGAGCTCACGACAGTACAAATTGCAACATTAATCTTCCCTTATGTAACGTTATTTTAGTGTCTACTGACAGGCTGACGTATAACATATTACTAATGGTGGTAAAACTAATGGTTAAAACAACTTACCCCTTAAGGCGGCCTTAGGTCCCCTTTCGAAGAAATAATTCAAAATTCCAATCAAGGACTTCTTGTAGGAGATGACCCAATATACAAAAAAATATCGTTTTCGTGAAATTGTAGAAAATGGATAAACATTCTTTATGCATATATTGTTACTATAATACAATTAATCCTTTAATAACATGTTCATAAAATATTTATTTAGATATAATTTTTAGAAAAAAATTAATCAGGATTTATTGTCTTATGAAGGACATTCAACTGGTAAAACGTATTATCGTTTCATTTATATAGTGTGTTTTGTGAATTTTTCTGAGTACTATAACCTGTTTGATTTTTGATAAATTTTCAAATATTTTGAATCTGTTTTTCGCAACTCTTAGCGCTACGATCAGTGCGAGCTAAAACAAACTGTTCTGAAGCGAGAGCTGACTACTGTTCCAGTCGCCTTGTACCGTTTTCTAACGATGATGCTTTAGTTCCAGTAAATACAGAAGAAATGGAAGAATATTGCAGGTAAAAGTTAACAACTTCTAAACTACACGGAACAATACAAAGAAACACTCACATATTAATTTACGTTAACGACATTTGAACTACACAGAACAATGCAAAGAAGCACTCACATATTAATTTACGTTAACGACTTTTGAACTAGACAGAACAATGCAAAGAAACACACACATGTCAATTTACGTTAACGACTTCTGCACTACACAGAACAATACAAAGAAACACTCACACATTAATTTAGGTTAGTATTATTTATCTGTTTGTGAACCAGCATGGCCAGGTGGGTAGGGCTCTCGACTCGCAATCTGAGGCTCGCGGGTTCGAATCCCCGTCACACCAAACATGCTCGTCCTATCATCCGTGTGGGTGTTGTAATGTGACGACCAATCTCACTATTCACTGGTAAAAGGGTAGTCCAAGAACTGGTGGTGGGTGATGATGACTAGCTGCCTTCCCCCTTGTCTTACACTGCTAAATTAGGGACGGGTAGCGCAGATAGCCCTCGTTTAGCTTTGCGCGAAGTTCAAACAAATTGTTTGTGAATATACATGGATACACATTAGATCAAATTAACACACACCCACAAATAAATCTTGGTGACTAAATATACGTTAAAACGTTTGTTGGATAACCTTGCTATTCATTGTATTTAGAAGGTCCAAGGCTCCACCTGCAAGTTGGTGCTGAGAACACTCCGCTTTTACAGCTAACTGTGGCAACCCCAGCAGAAAAACTTAAATGTTTATAATAATAAAAACCAGGTTTTAATAACCGTGATGAGTGCAGCACAGATACCTCCTTGTGCAGCTCTGTGCTTAACAACATATAAACAAATACATACAAGCCTAACTAATCCCGCCCTACGGTTAAGAATGATTTCTGTGACGGAACTTTGTGATTTTGTTCGATTTATTTTAAATTTCGCGCAAAGCTACACAAGGACTATCTGCGCTAGCTGTCCCTAATTTAGCAGTGTAAGATTAAAGGGAAGGCAGCTAGTCATCACCACCCACCGCCAACTCTTGAGCTACTTTTTCACCAGTGCATAGAGAGATTGAATGGGACATTATAACGCCCCCACAGCTGAAGGGGCGAGCATGTTTGGTGTGACGGGGATTCGAACTCGTGACCCTCGGATTACGAGTTGAGTACCTTAACCACCGGACCATACATTCCAGGCCACCTTGTGATTTAGCCCACGTGTCTTATAAGATGCCATTCAGTTTGAAAATACCAATTTGAATCATCGGTTTTGAACATATCGACTTGTAATATTTTAGACTTATAAACAATCCAAGGTATTATATCAAGGTACAGAAAACACCTCTCACCGTTCTTTACAAACTTGGTTAAATCTTTATCGTTATTTATAGCTTTAGATCAACGATGGAGAAAAGGGTTTAAGTTAAAAACAACTTGGAATTTTTGAAAGAAAATCCTGACACGAATTTGAAATACACAATCAAAAACATTTAAGGAAATGTATTACTGATGAAAAAGTGTATACAGCTTTCGAGTGTAGAAAAGGAAATGTTAGACGATTACGATTGATGGTGGGCAGCTTCGTAACTGTTGATTTTATACAAGTGCGAAATTATCCGAGAAAATGTTCATGTTAAAACTACAACAGAACGTAAGGTTACGGTTTATAAATGTAACACTCTCTTGGTAGATAAAATATACTCGTCAGTTCAACCGTGGGAGCGTTATAATTTTACAGTCAATCTCACTATTCGTTGGTAAAAGGGTAGTCCAAGAGTTGCCGGTGGGTAGTGATGACTAGCTGTCTTCCTCTAGTTTTACACTGTTAAATTAGGAACAGCTAGCGCAGATAGCCCTCGTGTATTCACACCTAACCAAACAAACCCTCTAGTCTTACACTGCTAAATTAGGAACGGAATGCGCAGATTTCTCTTGTGTAGCTTTGCACGAAATTCATACCACATCAAACTTTTGTTAGATAAGTGTGAGAACTTCTGGTTTGTTTGATTAGTTTTGTTTTGAAATTTCGCACAAAGCTACTCGAGGGCTATCTGTGCTAGCCGTCCCTAATTTTGCAATGTAAGACTAGAGGGAAGGCAGCTAGTCATCAACACCCACCGCCAACTCTTGGGCTACTCTTTTACCAACGAATAGTGGGATTGATCGTCACATTATACACTCCCCACGGCTGGGAGGGCGAGCATGTTTGGCGCGACGCGGGCGCGAACCTGCGACTCTCGGATTACGAGTCGCACGCATTACGCGCTAGGCCATGCCAGGCCCTAGAACTTCTGGAGATGTGGTTCTCAATCTTTTTCAGTAATATACTCCAAATTAATTTTCAAACCACGTTTCAGTTGCGTCACGTGATGTCCCACAGTGGCGACATCAATGTTTGTTTAAACTACGCTGATGTATACAAGGGAAACTCATTATGATTTACATACGAATATTCTGTCAGTTTTTGTTTCTTTTCGAAACTTTCCTCGGACTGACGTTTGTGAAACACTAATCAAGAAAATGTACAACCGAACTTCTTGGATATACGTTTACAACTGCCAAATGTTCTACTTCAAGAGCTGGTACTAGAGAAAACATAATTTAACCTGTTTGGTTCCGTTTGTATGTACTGTACAACAACCACAACATTTGGGTCAGCAGAACCGGCAGGACCTACACAGACTACTTCACCTGTCACTACTTTATCTTGCAATATTTAAACTTTGTTTGTAATTAGGTACAAAGCTACACAATGAACTATCTGTGCTCTGCCCAACAGGGGTATCGAAACCCGGTTTCTAGCGATGCGAGTTCGCAGACATACTGCTTTGCCACTAGGGAGCAATATTTAAACAAGATAAGAAATTATTTCAAAGCGACCTCTTTTCAAAGCTATAGTTATTTCTGTGATCAGAGCTCATTGCCTGTTTCTAAATTCTTGTTATATAAACAGATTAACATATTGTTATTATTCTTAATAAACTAGGCGGAAGGAGGGACATTAACAGGTTGAGAAGAAACGTAATAAGCCGCTTCAGAAATTCTGTAATATTTAAAAGGCTTCCTTTGTACTTGCTCTCCGCTACTACAGCGGTACGTCTACGGATTTAAAACTCTCAGATCAGGGGTTCAATTCCTCTCGGTGGGCTCAGCAGATAGCCCAATGTGGGTTTGGTATAAGAAAGTACACAAAACACATCCTCTGCACTGTTATTGTTACAAAATTAGTCACCAAGAGGAATGTGCCAAGTTTAACAGTAATGTAATCGCGTGTGAAACTTTCTGTTTGTTTAAAAAACATTTATTTTTACCTTCAAGCGCTCCAAGGAACAAATTATTTATTATTTCTTAATCTACAGTTTTGAAGATAAGATATTTGAAGATTTATTTTAAATACATCTAGTCAGCTCGTTATTACAGACGGAAATCAGGGAATGTTATTGAGAGGCAGTTTACAGCACGTGATTAAATAACAGTTTGCGATGAGATATTCTTGACTTAAAAGGTAAAACGAATATTTTAGCTTATACTTTTCTTATGAAAAGTTATTCAAAGCAAGTATGTATTTTAAGTATGAAAATACCTAACAGTATTCGTGGAGCTGTCGAAAATAGGCCATTATTTCGTGCTTAGCAGACCTGAAAAAGACATGAACGAAACAGAGAAAACACGAATTAAGATCTTAAAGTTAGTTCGAAGTTAGGACCGGCATGGCCAGGTGGGTTAAGGCGTTCGACTCGTAATCTGAGGGCCGCGGGTTCGAATCCCGGTTGCACCAAACATGCTCCCACTTTCAGCCGTGGAGGCGTTATAATGTTACGGTCAATCCCACTATTTGTTGGTAAAAGAGTATCCCAAGAGTTGGCAATGGATGGTGATGACTAGCTGCCTTCCCTCTAGTCTTACACTGCTAAATTAGGGACGGCTAGCACAGATAGCCCTCGAGTAGCTTTGTGCGAAATTCCAAAACAAACAAACAAAGAGTTGGAAGTTCTGTACAAGACCACATGTCCTGATAGCAAGAAACTGTTGGTGATGAAACTTGTTAGAAAAAGAGCACTGATTCAGTTCAGCTCAACACGTTAAGACCACGAAATGTTATTTACCTGTACATTAGCTGGGAAAAAGTTAATTCTTTGATGGCACTCGAACGATAAAAAGATTTAGTCACTTATCGTGCCAATTACAGTACAAATTGTGGTAAAGTTTGGTCTAAAGAAAAGCTAGAGGCTACTACTGACTTCAGAAAATGTTCTGTCTGACATGACGAGAGAGTAAGATAAAAGATACACAGTGATGTCGATAATCCCACTTGTAGAGAAATATATATATATAAAATCGGCTCGTTTGGGTTGAGAAAATACTTTAGGTAGAAGAGCGAACAACGTTTCGACCTTCTTTGGTCATCGTCAGGTTCACAAAGAAAGAAAGAGGTAACTAACCGGAAGCTGACCACATGTTTGGAAGGGGTTGTGTAACTGAGTGACAGAATGTAGAGGGCGGTGTTAGATGTTTGAATATATAATATTTATATTATTTATTTTATTATATTTAATATAGGTATAAAGGTGTTCTTTTGTATTGGTTTATTTTGGGTTTAAGTTGTTGTATAAGTAAGGCTTCTTTAATTTTTCGTTTGTTTATGTGTGTTTCTCTTTTTAGTATTTGAGTGTTTCATAGTGTTTGAATCAGCATAGGAGCCACATACTCTAAAGAAATATAATCCACTTTATAGAAGCCGCATACTCTAAAGAAAATACAATCTACTTTATAGGAGCCCCATACCCTAAAGAAAATACAATCTACTTTATAGGAGCCACATACCCTAAAGAAAATACAATCTACTTTATAAAGCCACATACCCTAAACTTTTTTCTCCTTTTTTTTTTTTTTTGAATTTCGCGCAAAGCTACACGAGGGCTATCTGCGCTAGCCGTCCCTAATTTAGCAGTGTAAGATTAGAAGGAAGGCAGCTAGTCATCACCACCCACCTGCTAACTCTTGGGCTACTCTCTTATCAACGAATAGGGAGATTGAATGTGACATTATAACTCCCCCACGGCTGAAAGTGGATCATGTTTGGTGTAACGGGAATTCGAACCCGCGACCTTCAGATTAGGAGTCGAGCGCCCTAACCACCTAGCCGTGTAGAGCGCCTCGTTCGTAATTAGTAGTGTAGGCTTCACTAATAATAATAATGCTTTAACATAACTGTCATATGCTTAAAACTTTTCATTTTCTACTCCGGTATGCAGTAAACCACATGGAGCCTTTTTATCTTGGGATACCCCGTATTTTCAACAACAAATAAACATTTATTTTTTAAATTTAATTAGTCATCTCGCAATCCTATAAGAGCACCGTGAAAATTCATAACAAGATATTAATTATAATTTTTTTAAAAATATATATACATATTTAAAATTTGTTGTTTGTTCCTTTTACTAATTTTTATTCCAGTAGGGTAGAGTTATTCCAAATAACTGTCTATCTGTAGCTTAAACAGAAAAGGTTGGTTGATAAGTATTAAATACGTCATCAACACGACCTCTAGGCCCGGCGTGGCCAAGTGGTTAGGGTACTCGACTTGCAACCTGGGGGTTGCGGGTCCGAAATCCTGTCACTCGCCCAAACATGCTCAGCATTTTAGTCGTGTAAGTAACAGAGTAGCTCAAAAGCTAGCGGTGTGTGGTGATGACTAGCTGCCTTTCCTTGTGTCTCTTCGCGAAAAATATAAAACAAACAAACAAACAAGATGGCCTCATACTTTTTTGCTATGTTTAAAAAGGCCCGGCATGGCCAAGCGTGTTAAGGCACTCGACTCGTAATCCGAGGGTCGCGGGTTCGAATCCTGGTCGCACCAAACATACTTGCCCTTTTAGCCGTCGGGGCGTTATAATGTTACTGTAAATACCACTATTCGTTGGTAAAAGAGTAGCCCAAGAGTTGGCGGTGGGTGGTGATGACTAGCTGCCTTCTCTCTAGTCTTACACTGCTAAATTAGGGACGGCTAGCGCAGATAGCCCTCGAGTAGCTTTGCGCGAAATTCAAAACAAACAAACAAACAAACTATGTTTGGAACTTAATTTGAAGCCTCAGAGTAAACTTAATACTGATCATTCCAAGTATTCGTGTGTTATCTTCAGATATTATTTTTCTCTGTACTTGTACATGTAGTGTTCAGATATTGTAATTACCTAAAGTGTTTACAATTACTTCCCGATTACAGACAACAGAAAGAAACGGAAGCATGTGCTGCGGAATACTCGGACTTCTGTCTAGATTCTTTAGTTCGCCAGTTGTCAGACCTGTTTGTTCAAAGTGCTGTGAAGCAGAACAAAGAACGATGCGAAGCGCGGGAAAGTGAGTCACTTAGTTTCACCAACATAATTACTTATTCTATACTAGATTAGAAATTAATATTTTGTATATCGTACTGTTTGATCAAAGGTTATGAAATGATAAATTAATAATAACACTATGCAACACAAATTGTGTTCCTGGACAGTATGTGTTGCTTATGTTGTAACCATACAGAAAATGGCCATTATTCCTTTTAAACTTTGCTTTTGTGACCTGGATAATGAAATTTAGAAATTAACCTATTTTCTAGGTAAAAACGGACCGCCCGCTAGTACAGCAGTAAGTCTACGGACTTACAACGATAAAAATCAGGGGTTCGATTTCCCTCGATGGGCTCAGCGGATAGCCTGATGTGGCTTTACTATAAGAAAAAAACACACGTAAAAACGGGCAAATTTGCACATTTTAATTTACATAAAGTTTGAATAAAATAATATATAAATCAGGATTTGCGACTGTAATGTAAATCACTTTCACGTATCAGTCCCCAAATACAGTCTCCCATCATGTTTTCGTTATACGCTCCCAGGTCACAAAAACAAAGTTTGAAGAGAAAAATAGGTCTTTTCGGTTTACTTTAGGCATAAGCAATTGGAAAATAACACTTTCTGCCCGGGAACAAGAAAAAGTAAAAATTTTGTTACATAGTGTAATAATCTAATGTTTTTTTCTTTGTAAAAAAATTATAGAACTTAAGTAAGTTTGTTTTTTTTATTTCTTGATTTCGTGATACTTGGTTATTGTTTGATATCAAACACAAAACTTCCCTTAGGTCTATCTGTGCTCTGCCCACCACTGGTATCGAATCTCAATTTATGTTGGTGTAAGTACGCTGTAATACCACTGTGCCACTTAGGGGGAGTTCATACTATTTTGTTGGAGTATAATGTGTGAAACAACAGTATAATATAAACTAAATAATTATTCTGTTGAAAGAGCTAAAACTATTTCAGGTCGTGACTGACACATACAATGTATTTGGTCTTTGTATAACAGCGCACAATGGTACTAAAGGGCTATCTGTGTTAGCCTTTTCTAAGCCTGTTATTAGGGTCTTGTAATTAAATTACAAAAGTTCATGCATTCATCATTTTATCTCAAGTAAACTAAAGTATAAAAACATTATTTTATAGTTTCAAAATATCAAACCCTACTTATGTTTATTTTTTTATATTCACGCTAATTCACATTGCCTGACAGAAATGTTTGTTTTAGAGAAAATACACAGTGGACTATTTGCTGTGTCCACCCCTAGTAATCTGACCTCAGATTTTTTAGTGTCGTAAGTCCCTGTATTTACTGTTCTCCTATCTGAGAACATTTTATTTACACACACACACATCTAATAAATAATAATGATAAAAAAATTGCCCATGACACAGTGGTGTGCTTACAGACTTACAATTCTAAAAATAGGGTGTCGATTCCCGTGGTTTGCAGAGCACAAACGTGTAGCTTTGTGCTTATTTATAAACAAACAAACCAATAATTAAAAGTTAATATCTACCATTTCAAATATTCAGGTTACATATTTTAATAAATGACTGTTAAAAGAAAAACAGTGTAAAACATGTTATATTCTCAAACCCAGTGTAGCATTCGAAACAACGATAATAGAATGTTGTACGAGGTCTAATTTTAATATGATAAATATTATTCACTTATTTTATTGGTTCTCAGATTTCCTGAAGCGCACGGAATGTGCAAAAGTCATTTTTCAACCAATGAATGACTGTATGAAGGAGTTCATTGTTCGTTTGGAGATGGGTTCTGTTGCGGACATCGACTTGTTAGTTCCCACCATGTGTTGGTAAGTTAACCAACTAGCTGCATTTTTAAAAATCATTTATAAACCAATAAATGCGCCCCCCGCTAGTGCAGCGGTATGTCTTCGGATTTACAACGCTAAAATCAGGGGTTCGATAACCCTCGGTGGGCTCCCCAGATAGCCTGATATGGCTTTGCTATAAAAAAAACACACACACCAATGAATGATTGTATGAAGGAGTTCATTGTTCCTTTGGGAGATGGGTTCTACTGCGGACATGTTAATTCTGACCATATGTCAGTAGACATTCTGTATTTACAATGTTAAACAGCCGGAAACTGAGTCAAATTATAATTTAAATTTAGAAATTAAACAAATTTCGATGTGTATCCAGTTTATAATATTTACCAATAAGTTTGATAGACACAGTTTGTTTTTTAATATAAATATATCTTAATAGTAAAACAACAATACAATTTACAATAACGGTTATTACAGACAATGATTTATGTACAAAAGTTTTACAAAGTTACAAACAATATCAAGTTTTCTTTCTGATTTGAAACTTTCTTGATGTTTCATCGAAGGTTTACGATGAACGAGTTAATTACGAGTTGACTTAATAACAATTCACTTAACAGGGAGCTAGATAGCTCTGGGTTCGTCGATTATCAGTCGAGATTTTCGCCACTGAAGTTATATAATGTCTTCGTAAAAATACTAATGGCCGATGTGAATTCGCTAAAGTTAAATGGTTTGTAATGTTTGAAACCTATAAACGTTTCTGATCAAATATCTGAAGTTCCCATTTAATAAGCGTTAATCACAGTTATAGTTTCCGAGTTTTGTAGTATTCTAACTATAACAAACCAACAATATATATAATGTCTCTCAGGGCGTCGCGTTTTTACACTTATAGGCGTATGGAGAGTTTCTAGAAATTTCAGCCTGCTCAACAACACAGACGAAACACCAGTGTTTACATATACAAGTATATTGTTGATTCTTACACTCGAGAATCTTCTTCAACTTTAGTAACTATGCGGGAATTTTGCAGTACATATTTAACAGTATATGTTACATGCATTTCTAAATATACATTTAACTGAAACAAACGTCGATATTGAAAGAGATAACTGACAGTAAATCCATCACAGTAAACAATATACTGCATTAAGTTAATCAATTATTTGCAATTGCGTAGTTTTGACTGTACACTTTCTGTGTATTATATAACAGCGTGCAATAAAAAAGTGCGTAAAATAACTATCACTATATAGTCCCTAGACTTTTGTTTTTGTCAGAGGTGTCAGTCACTGCTAGCAAGCAAACTATCTGAAATGGTAGAGGGCGCCTTCAACATCACTCCGGTATTAAATTTTCTCTTGAATATACTGAAACAGTAGAAGACTAGAGAGAAGGCAACTAGTCATCATCATCCACCGCCAACTCTTGGGCTACTCTTTTACTAAGGAATAGTGGGATTAACCTTAACATCATAACGCCCCTACAGATGAAAGGACGAGCATATTTGGTGTGACGGGGATTCGAATCCGCGACCCTTGGATTACGAGTCGAGTGCCTTAACCACCTAGCTATGCTGGGCCCTTACTTGTCTTGAGTAACCATACTGAGCTGAATATTTCATGTTTAGTTGTTTTTTTTATTACTTCTAAAGATTATGATTAGTTCGCTTTAATATCGATATTTTCTATGACACATTTAGTTCATCAAGACAAGTACTGGAATTTAATCTAGAATTACAAGTAATATATACTTTTCTTTTAGTGCCTTTGGAGGTTACCATAGGTGTGCTTCTCACGTTATAACCACCTTGTGCAATTCTGATGACGCAGAATATTTTAGTAGTGCCATCTCGCGTTACAGTTTGGATTTATTGGATTATTTTTGTGAGAAATACACCCCAGGCTCTTCCAAATGCGACGAGATCAGCGCTCGGGAAGGAAATATCACTTCACCATCTTATTTGTCAATATTTCCTCCCTTGGTTCATGCAATGGATCGTTTAATAAATGAAGACACGGAAACGTAGAATATTTTTATTGTATTTGTTAATTTCTTATCACCATAAGAAAACTGGTTTATTAAGATGTCAGTGAAATTTTTTTATCGACCTGTATATAAATGATTTGCTTTGAAACTCATAAAATATTTGTTAAAAATTATTATTGTCTCCAGAATATGATATTTTATTGATTTAATTTTCACATTTTACCTGAGCAGAATATTTGTTTGTTTGTTTTTGAATTTCGCGCAAAGCTACTCGAGGGCTATTTGTGCTAGTCGTCCCTAATTTAGCAGTGCAAGACTAGAAGGAAGGCACCTAATCATCATCACCCACCGCCAACTCTTTGGCCATTCTTTTACCAACGAACAGTGGGATTGACGTCACATTATAACGCCTCTACGGCTGAAAAGGCGAGCATGTTTGGTGCCATCGGGAATTGAACCCGAGACCCTCGGATTAGGAGTCGAACGCCTTAACACGCTTGACCATGCCGGGGCGAGCAACAGATATCGATAAATATATTTTAATTTTTTTTTCAGATTAGTTTTTATTTTGGAAAATTGTAACCATTAATATATAAAAAAAGACAACTTACAAACAAATAATTATATATAAAAAGTTTCATATCAGTTTCTTGAAGATGGAAGTTAAAGTGTAGAAATACGAAGATAATTTTAACAGTTTTCCGTTTCTGTCTCACACTTACTAAGCAACATCCAATCTGAATAACAATGAAGCACAGAAAACATTATAGAAGTGGGTGAACTTAGCCAGGTACAAAGATTTAATAGGGAAGTATTTTAAGTTTAATAAAGTAAAAGTAGAATACACTATTTAACATTTACTAAGAATAATCTCCCTGGTGGCTCGAAGGTAAGAAAGTCTAAGGTCTTATGACCCTAAAACTTACGTTTCGATAACTGCGGTAAGTACAACACAGATAGCCTTTAGAGTAGCTTTCAGTTTAACAACAAACAAGGAAACAGAATATTAAGGATAAATATTGTTAATATACAATACAAACAATAAGTGCAATAGATTTAAAAACCAATATGGCATCGAATAAACAGAGGGTGCAAACAAGAACATGTCAGCGATACTCGAATATGGAGAAATTCAATGCTATGTCGCTGAATCACTGAACGTGCCAATAAACTTGGTCTTGCACATGGAGAATCAATATAAAAATCAGTTGTAGGGTCAGTAAAATTCCAACCGCTCAGAAGAACGCCATATACAAATTACTTTTTTCACCAAACCGTATCGAAAAACACAATAGCTACGTAGGATTATTTGACATAGTGTGAGATGAAATTATCATACAGGGAAGGCTGGAACCCTACATCATCGTAAACAGAACCTTCACTGCAGTTAGGTATCGATGCGAGATTTTCCATTGGATGGTAAGACACTTTATGGTGGCCAATCAAACCAAACTGATTTTGGTTGATTACAATCAACCTACCATATCACTGTGTATTTTGAACAGAAAATATTCGAAAACAAAAAATGGCCAGTAAAGTCTTGTAGTTTAAAACTTACTGAGCATGTTTGGAACATACTACATGGACTGTATCAGTCTGTCTTGTGCCATCCAAGACATTCTTGGAAAAGAATGCCCAGTTTTCCAACAACGAGTACTACATCTAATTAGTTGTCAAAACATTAAGATATTATTTGGTAAGCACTCTCATAAAGGAGAAGAAGGCCTCGCTATAGGAGCCAGGATGTCGTCTCCTTTTCTTTCAACAAGCATTTACATTCATTTCAATTAGTTCTCAGTATCACTCTCACATACGTCAAATTTTGTAAATAAACCAATCTCCTGTTTACTTGTAAAATGCAAGGTCATACTTATTGACTCTACATGCTTGCGCATAGCGTTCATCAGAACGTGCGAATTGTATACGTTTGTTTGTTTTATTTAAACAATGGGATATCTGCGCTATGCCCACTATTGGTATCGAAACCAGTTACTTAGCGTTATAAGCTTTCGGGCCAACTACTGAGTCATTGGGATGATTATCAATATATCATTGTAATACCTGAGCGTAGATGTGATTCACAGCCAGGTATTCAACTAAACCAAAACTGGTTTTAATTTGACCTGAAAAATCGATCTTTAATAAAAGAATAGTGGAGGTTGTATCTTCACAAAACTTTGTTGTTAATACAAACACAACAGCATAAATATAAAGGAAGTTTAATAAACATCTAAAAATATTTGAACTCCATTCTCTTACTAATTTCATGAATCTCCATTGGTTACTTCCATAAATCACCATGGAAACAAAGACAAAACAAAGTTTAGAGGTTAGCGTGTCCAGAGTGTGAATTCTGAGGTTCGTGATTCGCATTTCGTTTGTGTAAAAGGTGCTCTACATTTTGAGGCCGTGAATACGCTATAAGAGTAACAGTCAAATCCTACTATTTATTCTGTGAGTAACCAAAGAGTTGGTGGTAGGTACTGCTCATCAGTTCAAATTAAGGACAGATATGCATCAATATCCCTTTCATTAGTTTGTCATGAAAATTCTGAAACAATACTACTTTAACACTAGTAACAGGTATTGTGCCATTACCATAGGTAATGGCAGTAGTCCTATAACACTAGTAACAGATCTTGCGACCTTACCTATGGTAACGGCAGTATACTATAACACTAATAACAGATCTTGCGACCTTACCTATGGTAATGGCAGTAGTACCATAACACTAGTAACAGGTCTTGCGACCTTACCTATGGTAATGGCAGTAGTACTATAACACTAGTAACAGGTATTGCGACCTTACCTATGGTAACGGCAGTAGTACTATAATTCTAGTAATAGGTCTTGTGACTTCATCTATATCACAAATCTTGCAATCGAAAGAAAAAAATCAAAATTGGTTCCGATTTTCATAGAAGTACCATATAAAGGTAAGTTCATATTATACAATTATCACCATGATTGATGATCATTCAGTTAAATAGTTTTAGCTTCTCTGACTAAAGTGAATAACACACAATACGAATTGTTCGCCTGGAATAAGATGAGGTACAGTGCTCTTCCCTCAGTAAACTATGAATTGTATTCATGTAATATACGATAATGAAATACAACTATTTTTAGTGTGACTATTTATGACTCAACTCAAATTAAATTAAACTCTTTTTTTTTTTTAGAAGCTTGAGGTATTAGGTTTGTTTATTTTGAATTTTGCGCAAAGTTACACGAAGGCTATCTGCGTTAACCATCCCTAATTTTGCAGTGTAATACTAGAGGGAAGGCAGCTAGTCGTCACCGCCCATGCCTGGTCTGAGGTATTAGGTGCTAACCCAAACACTTGATGAAACTTTTGAGGTCTAGTCAATAAATCAAAGTTTAATGAGCCAGATACCTAGCAGTTTACTTTCTGACCTCGTGACAGTGTATAGAGTCAAAGGTCTAATAAAATAATGACACCCTTTTTAACAATTAAATGTTGTTAGTTGGCTAGTGTGGAGTGTGATGTTGGGGTTGTACATGTAAACGAGAAAAGAATTCTGACCCTCAGCTGATGAAATGTCTATAAAAAAGACAAAACTGTTGGCAACGTGACAAGTTATTATTATTTATTGATGTAAATTGCTTATTTTATTCCCATTAGATGTATTTAAAGTTTAAGAAAACTTTTAGGCAATATTCCCATAGGTCTTGTTGTCCTGGAACGAATAGGAGGTTAGGACGTTCGACTTGTAATTTGCATGTCGCGAGTTCGAATCTCGTTGTCGAACATGCGCTACCTTTCAGCTGTTGGGGTGATATAAATAGCCGACCATCTTCATTATTCTAAATGTTGTTTCAGCTAATTTGTTCAAGAAGTTTGTTAGGTTAATGAAAATAAACTGATATAAACATACACAATTTTACTTGCTTCAGTGACAAGTATCATATCCTAAACAAATTAAACCAGTAGAATTAAATGGAAACGTACTTGAACATTGTAGTGAATTCAAAATAAAGTCAATATATATTTTTTAAGTTATGTCTGAGATTTTAATCTCCAGAAGCAGCTAAATGATGTTTGTAAACGTTAAGTCCCTTGTACCCAAATTATTATAGAACAGAAATGTAGCCATCTGCAAAGTAAACAAGTAAAAGTAAACAGACTATATTTTCTTTAAGGTAAGTGACTCATAATCTGAGGGCCGCGGGTTCGAATCCCCGTCACACCAAATATGCTCGCCCTTTCAGTTGCAGGGGCGTTATAAAGTTACAGTCAATCCCACTATTCGTTGGGAAAAGAGTAGTCCAAGGGTTGGCGGTTGGTGGTGGTGACTAGCTGCTTTCCATATAGTCTTACATTGTTAAATTAGGGACGGCTACTGCAGATTGCCCTTGTGTAGCTTTGCGCGAAATTAAAAAAAAGAAAAGAAGAAAGTTTAGGGTATGTGGCTCCTATAAAGTAGATTATATTTCTTTACAGTATGTGGCTTCTATGCTGACTGAGGTATGATCTGTAGATCGGTAGTGTGTATGATATCACATTATATAAGTGTAACATTATACGGATATACAACGTTAAAGTTAACTGAGAATCATTTTTCTGTTAGGTACCAGATAGTCCATTGAGCGAACATTGAATAAACAATCAACAAATTATCGGCAATGCACATATTGTGCTATAAGTATTTAGTATATGTGGCAATAGTTATATGCACAAAATAAAGAGAAAATGTAGTGTAGAACCATATAAATTATAATTAGTAGAAAGAGGGGCGAGTTTCTAGATATTTGTTCAAAGTAAGTTTTACAGGAATGTGTATCGACTTATCTGTGTTAACTATCATCAAAACCGTGGATATATTTTTGCGAACTTTGTCAGGATTTCTTTTACACAACAGAAAGAAACAGCAAATCAAACTAGTCCATTTGAGAAGAGTAAAACAACTGTTTTTAATGCCACACACGAATGATCGAAACACTCAAGCTTGAATAGTTTACATAGTCATTGAAACGAAGTGCTAGTGTTACAAATTGAACAATTATTCGGACTATTATTTTCGTCCTTATTATGTGTATTATTTCTTGATGACGAGAAACCCACTTGAAGTAAAAATGTATATCTCAGAGCGGCTGATGTGGGTATGAACACTTTTACTAATAAAGCAGAGAACAACGTTTCGACCTGAAGATGACCTATGAAGGTCGTAACGTTGTTCTCTGCTTTATTAGTAAATGTGTTCATACCCACATCAGCCGCTCTGAGATATACATTTTTATGTGTATTATTATTTTCAGAACGTTTTGACCAGTAAATTATCTACATATGCGCTAGATAAGATGGGTTAATAAATATCTATCACCTATATGAATAATTTTCATTATATTTATAAATCGTTGTAGCAAATCACACATTATATTACATTCCCAGCTTGCTCTTTGAGCGCATGACGTCACGGTAGAGGTTAAAAGACCTACCAATTTTAAATCGTCGTAAAATTGATAATATTTCTAATTGTTTTTTGAGAAGTGGAAGTGATATAAGGTTTTACTTTGAGGGTTGCATAATTTCGTAAACAGGAAAAACAAATAAACCAACTAGCTTATCGTGGCCGGTGTGGTGAATTTTTTCACGGATACTAAACAGTTAGTAATTTTCTCTTTTAATTGTATTTTCAGTTTATTATACTGTAATATATAATACTGACCCAGCCCTGACCGACTGTTAGAGTTAGTCCTAACAAATGCAATAAATATTTGTACATGAAAAATATGGACTATATTTTGGGAGACGTTCATTTGTTGTATATATATTTGTAATAAAGTGTTGATTACACTTGTTCCAACGAGAGTTAAAGTTAATTTATTTTTCTGCTGTACTGATGTTGACTGCACCTTTCTAAATCTTGAGTAAATGTTTTGCTTGTTGTGGCCTAGCAAACTAATAGCAGTAAATAACCTGATATATTTACGTTTCGTGAATCACTGTTAGAATGAGATACATACAATGCTCCAGAAACTATGTGATCCCCAAACCTTTGTGTGAACCTGACCAACTTTGCTTTGCACTAAAGTTAGTCAATAATTATGAGTTACTCCAATTTTTCAATATTAGCAATGAAGTTCTTTTTACCATTCCAAGATTAGTGTCAACTGCCTGTGAGTGTTTATCATTTTCTGAACTTACAAAAATCGGGGGACTTTGTTGTAGTGAAAAGGTATGTTTTAAACTGTTGGGTTGTAGGAGGTATAATAAATTTGTTAAGAGATAAGTGAGTTTTTACACATGAAACTGATTATGGTATGAAGAAAAGACAGCTTGTAAACAGACGTACACTTTAGAAGAAAATTTATTTTGTCTTTATATGGATGAAAATTTGATTATGATTTCTTATGTTAGACAAACAAATATTATTAAAACTGGATGAAGTGAAATTATAATAGTTTGATAAATGAATATTGTGGTTTATCTGAGCCAGAGATATTTTAAGGAACATGGAAGAGTTTCAGCTGGACCATGGCAGATACACAGAATTATTTAACAATAAAAAATTGCATGTTGATTATTGTAATGGCTATGTAGAAACAACATAATACATGTTAGACTCTGTTGTTATGGAAAGTGTTCACAATATTTGAGGAATTAATGTTTTATTTGGAGTGCCATACATATTTTTTCAATTTTGCAGTTATGACTTCCAGGAAGACTTGACATAGAGAACAACATGTATAAACATTTGTGTTGTTTGTTATTGAGCAGGATGAAGTGTTAGACATTGAATATGTAGCACTGACTTTCAGTTATTAAAAGCATCACAGTCTTGTGTTGCCATGTAAATTAATATTTCACAAAAATGTGTGCATCTGCTTATAACTGCTGAATCAATTGTCACCAGACACTTGTTTCAATAGTGGTAATGTCCAGTTTGATCATATTTTTACTTCTATTTAATTTTTTTACTTGAAATTTGAACTTTGTTCCATTTTTACTTATTATCTTTTTCTTTGGTACAAATAGTCTAGTTACTTTGTGCCAATAAATACCAAATACTTATCTCCCTCCTCAGAGAGGTATGGGGCTATGTATTCGTATATAATTTTCTCTTTCGTTACACCTGGAGGCTTCTATTTGTTCATTTGTTGAATGTGTATATCAGCTAGTAGTATATATGAGACTATTTGTATTTCAGAAACATACGTGAGCTTAGTATTGTGTTTTTATGTGTGTGTTTCTTTCTTTATCAAGTGAACAATTCTCCTAACCAACAGCAACTGGTCTTTCAGTACATAGGGTAACTCTGTGATCATTAACTATCCACAGTTTCTTTGTCTGGTAACACTTGTATTTACTTTATTGTTATACGCTTTCGCCAGTCAGAGATTTGTTCTGTATTCATGTAGTCTTAAGCACATTTATTTAATTTTTGAATTAATATGAGCTGTCTTTCTTTTGCTATTGTAATAAGACTTTATTTGTTGCCTATTCTTATAGTCTTGAGCATACTTATGTTTTGAGTTGCATTCCATTGGATTGTTGGAAACTTACTTCCCTTTGCTAACATATTTAATTAAAAAATGTATAATTTGCATTTCACTTAAAAATTACCAGCTGATTGAAAGCAGTCCTAAAAAAAGTTTTTATGTCTTAGATTACTTGTGATAATAAATAAACACATAAGTTATCATTGTTTCATTAACTCTTCATGCTAGAGCTACCAATCAAAATAAAATCATTGTGAAGGACATGTTTTGTTCACTACTGTTGCTAAGATGACAATGAACATTTTACTGTTTGCATATGTTACCGGGCATATTACATTATGAAACTCGAAGAAACGCTGAACGTGGCTAGACTGTAGATCAAATTATATCCTCTAAAGAAAAGTATTGTATGTAAACACAAGATAGAGCCAATTTTAGTGTGAGTATTTACCTGGAATGTTTAGTGAACATTTACTACAGTGTTGTTACTTAGCATGTAATTGTTCTCTCTTTCTCTCCCCTTTTCAAAAGTTTGTAATTATGTACATATCCCATAATTTCTAGTCTCTTCTAAACTTAATTGAATAGTTTATTACTTTATATCTGCTGTTTTGTGGCCAAATGTTCAGATATTTGCCAAATAAATTGCTACATCTCTGGCTATCTATATCTTATATATTCAGTAATTATATAAAAATTAAATATTATTGTATTTTTTGTCTAAAATATTG
Organism: Tachypleus tridentatus; assembly: GCF_004210375.1. NCBI lineage: Eukaryota > Metazoa > Arthropoda > Merostomata > Xiphosura > Limulidae > Tachypleus > Tachypleus tridentatus. Next base: position 71,100,908 of record NC_134836.1, on the reverse strand, counting down.
AATCGGCATTGCTTCCAATATTGTTTGTGTTTTGGTTTCCCTATTTTAAAAAGCATGGTTGCTTTATGGAAGGGATTCTAAGGAAGATTACACAAATGATAACACAGTTTGAGAAGTTGTTCTCTATGAAAAGAAAACTCAAGATAGATTTCTTAAACTTATTTTTCTTGAAAAAAGAATATTAAGGGGTGATCTAAGTTTACAGTATTATCCAGGGGTGAAGTAAATACCTGTGATTCATGAACACAAGGGGGGGAAAGAAGTTTATAATTTTGAAAATACAGACTAGGTTCCAAGTAAAATAATTTTACTTTATAAGAAAAATCTCTCTCTTCCATTTCTTGGGGAGTGGATCGATACTCCATGCTTAAAATTTATCATGCCCTTATCTATGGTTTATGGTTCTACCAGAACCTTGGCACTGAAAATGGGGGATCCTATCCACCATCAGGGGCTTCAGCTTTGCACTGGGGCCTTTTGCACTTCTCCAGTCCAAAGTATATTCACCGTTTGCTACTGTCTCATATGTATGCTTCCAAACTTCACTCTTTACCACAGCATTCTACTTGGGGTTGTGTTTTCCCTCCTCAGTGGGCCACACTTTTCTATAATAGAAAATATGCCATTGTTTCTTTTAGCCTTTGTATTCGTGCACAATAAGAAAAATTGGATATATCTTTGAATAGCATAGCAGTATCAACAGTTTGGCCTCTTCTACCATGGCTAATTACTATCCTCAACTGTGACCTATCTTTGAGTCATCTGAGGAAGACTGGTACTCCCAATTGGAAATATTGCTCTTTATTTGCTGAACATCTTTCAAACAATCCATCCATCCTCATACATACGGGTGGTTCAAATCAGGTGACTTTGTAGGTTCTGCCATGGGTTTTTACAGTTTGGTTGCAGCACAGAATCCCCTCTACAGTTTGTGTTCACTGCCATTTCTCTTGCCCTGAATCGTAATGAAACTATATATATGAAAATATATGAATTGTACGATCTATACTGATTCACTCAGCTGTCTATTGGCCCAGACATCATTCCTTGTTAGTTACCATCCTATTCTTATCGATATCCAAAACAAACTGGCCCATCTCTCTCTATCGTCTATCTCTGTCCAATTTTTTTGGATAACAGGTCAAGTTGGTATTCATGGAAATGAGCTAGCTGACAGAGTGGCAAAGTCCATTTGCTCTGGCTCTATCACCACTGTCCCTGTTCTGTACATGGACTACAGTCCAGTTATCAAAACCTGACTATACACCAGTTGGCAGTCGACTTGGAGTGAGCAACAAAATAAGCTTTTTCAAATCAAGCCTTCTTTAGCTCTTTGGTCATCTTGTTTCTGTAAAGATTGAAGTGAGGAAGTTGTTTTGCTAGGCTATGCATTGGTCAGTTTTTTAACTCACCACTTCCTTTTTTTTCTGGTACTGATACACCAATCTGTGGCCTGTGTGGCATTCAGATCACAATGGTACATATTTTATTATCATGCTGTCATTACAACCAAAAACGAGAATGCCATTTTAAATATATTTTTAAGGTAGGTTTGTCCTTGACATTAGCCAATGCCATAAGTGATACTGACTGCCTCACTCATGTTTTTACATTTTTAAGAGCCATTGGCCTTTTTAACTTAATTTAAGGTTTTTATTGAATTTTACACTGTTTTAGCATGATATCTTTTACACATTTTAATTTTATTCTGACCTGAACCCAGGACTGGAAAGGTCAACTTCAGATGACTGACAGCAAGTTTGAACCTAATGCTTCAGTCTTCCTGGCAGGTTTTAATTTTACATATTTTTATGTTCATTCCCATATACCATTATAGTGTACATCTTGTTTGGCACAGACAGTCTAGTAGCTTTGTGCCAATAAACATGAAATATCTACCTAAGAACAATATTACTTTATGTAATTAAAGTCAACATGAAGTGTTTGAAGAAAAAGTCTTTAGAAGGTTTCCAAGATGGTCACACTGACATCTTTTGATTGATTGCTGTAAACAAAAACATAAAAAAGATGGTTTTGAAGACATGAAAAATAAACCATCAGTGAAGATTAATAAACAGTTAGCTCATATATTTAAAAAAGAAAAGAGTTATAGGCTGTACCTACAGAAACATTTAACACAAGTTGAACAGGTCTCTGGTAAGAACAAATTTAGAATATTGTGTTCAGTTTTGGGCTTCCCTCCCTGATGAAGGACATTGAGTTGTTGGAAAGTGTTACTTAAATGGAAGAGTTTTTCATGTGAGGAAATGCTGAAATCTCTCTCAAATTGTTTCATCTTAGAAAAATAGAGTTAGGGATGGATAAGATTAAGATGTTTAAGACTGCAAAGGGAATTGATAATGTTTAATACATCATATTTTTTATACTTAACAGTGAGAACAGTAGAACTAGAGGACAACTATAACTTTTGACTGTGTAGGAGTATCTTCAACTGAGTTTTATTTTTCTAACAGGGTGTTTTGCCTTTGGAATTGTTTGCCTTCAGATGTTGTGGAGGCAATAAGTTTAAGGAAAAGCTTTAAGTATATAAATGATGAGAGCTGGCATTAAGATTTGTTTTAAATTTGTTTATTAACAGTTTTAGTTTAAAGGATGGAACAGTCAAGATGGATCAGTGAGGTCCCATGTTGTCCCAAAACGTTGTTGTTAATTTTTGTGTAGCTTATCTCTCTAATGGAATTTTTATCACTGCTAGTACAGCGGTAAGTCTAAGGATTTACAAAGCTAAATCAGGGGTTCGATTCCCTTCGGTGGGCTCAGCAGATAGCCCGATGTGGCTTTGCTGTAACAAAAATGCACACACACTTGTATCAAATATTAACAGTAGTAATTTATTCTAGTATTTCCTAATATTTTGCCATTTTATGTCTTCAGTTATCTCTTCCTTATGTGTATAAACTACTTGATTATTTACACAAGACCTGATTACCAGAATAATAGAAATAATAATAACTAGAAAGACCAATTTTAATTATATAGTTTTTTGTTGTTTCTATTAAGCTAACATTTATCAACTAAGGTGATCAACCTTTAAATTAATAAAATAATAAACAGTCATGGTGATAGTAGCTCAAGTGTTTATTACTTGGGATGATTGTAGTTGGTGATTTCTATCATTTTAATATTTTTGACATTAGTTAATTTAATTGTGGTTTCAGTTAATTGATTAATTTATGAATCCATGCAATCTGTGTTTACAGGAAATAAGCTATATCGGTTCATTGAGTTTATTGTCCAGTTATAAAGTACAGAGAAAGGGGTGAATAAAACACTTATTTTTCTTTGTTATTTCAGGTAATTTCCTCATGGCAGATACAGAAACTTCCATAGTTCCAGGTCCTAATGCTTTAAACGAAAAATCAGTTGAGAATTTATTTCCAGTTAAGAGGAAAAGAGAGAAGAAATTTTCTTGTAATGTTTGCAGGAAACTATTTTATGATCAGAGTAAACTGACAATCCACTCGCGTATACATGATGCTAACCGTCCGCTTTACAACTGCTAAATTTGTGGGAAAGATTTAAAACTGTATCTGGTCTGAAGATGCATTTAGAATCTCATCGCACCACCGTAAAACCTTTCATGTGTGATCTGTGTGGATTACGTTTATCCACAAGAAAAAGTTTCAAGGATCACAAATTAACAATACACTCGACGAAAAGGCTCACAAGATCTATTATGTGTGAAATTTGTGGAAAAATGTTTGTAATGAAGAAACATTTAAAGATGCATCAGGTAACACATCAAGAAAAGAAACATCAGTGTGAACACTGTGGTAAATGTTTCACAAAGAATTATGCACTCGAAACTCACCTGAAAACTGTGCACTCAGAAGAAAGGCCATATCCATGTGACATGTGTGAAAAAAGATTCAAGAGAACATTAAATTTAAGAATTCATTTGAGGGTTCACACTGGTGAAAGGCCTTATGGGTGTGAAATGTGTGAAAAACAGTTTAGAACTGCTTTTGCATACAAAAAACATAGACGAGGAATTCACAAGATAAAGTGAAATATGTTACAAATATTATAAGGTTAGATTTTAAAGAAACCATAATTGTGTTTGATAAAAATTGAGGTGAGATTAGAAATTCTGTTTACTTGTATACCTTCTTTAACACTTTGATTGTACTTTTTGATATACTTTTACAATAGTGTGATAAGTGTTTTACTAGTGACTTGTAATAAAATGAAAACTTTATATCTATTTGAAAAACCTAAATTTATTACTAAAACTGACTTGTACAATAATTATTTCTTATTAGGAGTACATATGACAATAAACAAAATTTGGTAAAGTAATTCATATTAAACATGGTTTATTTATCACTGTTAATTGATAAGTAATGGATCAGGAGAACTGTCTTATAATTGTTACATGTAAACTTATCTCAATTAAGCTTTATTCTCTGGAACTGATAAAATTCGTAAATGTCAACATTATAAGTGTAATATAAAAACTGCTTATGATTTGAACGATGTAACTTATTTTTCTAAGTTATTTATCTCAAATTATTATTGTTATAGATTGATAAGTGGTACCTATTTATAATTATCAGACCGTTTATAAATATTTCACTGTCTAGAATTAACTTAAAAGAAAGGTGTCTGCTAAACGTTGTAATTTTATTTTACACCAAAGTCAGTAGACAAAAATATATAATGTGAAAATAAAATTCAAATACCAAAAATAAAGCTCGATTTTTGTAGGCCTCTTGTGGTATTAATATCTAGAGAAGTTTGAATAGTATTAATCATTTTATTAACAGATTTTTTTTTAATGAACCCTATTCGCAGGTATTTAAAATTTACAATTATTTCTTTATATTTATTTGTTTATATGTGCACTTATACTGTACGCATGAAGTCCAAACGACTAAGTACGGGAAACGCTTTGGTAGTTCTAAAAAATTCTTAACATCATTATCACAGAAGAAATCCTGACGAACTTTACGATGTTTTAGGTGTAGGCTAATAACGAAACTACATTAATCTGCGTATATTATAGGCCATTATTATCTTCGCTTTACATTGATTTTGGTGCCCTTGAATTCGTATGTTCCTTCTTTTCAATAGTTTGTAAGTTTTGTCGCGAAGCAAAAGTTTTTAGTGTCGCCAGAATATTTTCATCATCTCAGTCGTTTATGGTATTCGTATTTAGTATAACCTCGTATATTATTCTATATTGTGGGCTCTTGTTTGCTTTACTTCATTCTGATTTTGACATCGTCTGATTCTCTTATTCAAGAATGTCCAAGTTTTATTGCAGAACGAAAAAACTGTAAGACTCGACAGAAAATGTCTGCGCCTTAGTCATTTTGGATATCCGCGTACTTTATAGTCTATATTTTATCGACGTTGATGTAGTGTCATTGAATACATCTGGTTTTCCTGTTTATTAATAACATACAAGTTTTGTTGCCGAGTAAAAAAAAAAAAAAATATTTGAGTCGTTAGAGCTTTTTCCAGTCTTTAAGTGTTTTAAATGTAGTAGAGGTCTTTGTTTCACGCCAGGTTTGGTGTAATTCGGTTTTTCTGCTTTTCCTTTACAAAAAATAAAATAGAATCTTTTGTAAAAGAAATGTGATTTTCATCGCCGCCAGAGTAACTTTCGTACCCCAGTCGTTTTGGTTATATGAATTTAGTATAATTGCATATATGTCCTCATTTTCTTTGCCTCACCGTAATGTTGTGTTTTTGTTGTTTTTTTAACTCGTCCGCTTTGATCGTGTAATTATATGCAAGTTTTGTCGCAGAGCAAAGCAATTTTCAGAGCATGTTACACACCTCAGTCATTTCTAATATATGCGTCAATTATAGTGCGCTGTTTTCTTTGCTGATTTTGGTGTCTTTGAAGTCGCTTCACTTTTGTCTTTGATAATATATACAAGTTTTAGGTAGCAAAGAAACTTTGTCTGTTTTCAATTTTGCGCAAAGCTACTTGAGGGCTATCTGCGCTAGCCGTCCCTAATTTAGCAGTGTAAGACTAGAGGGAAGGCAGCTAGTCATCATCACCCACCGCCAACGCTTGGGCTACTCTTTTACCAAAGAATAGTGGGATTGAGCGCCGCATTATAACGCCTCTACGATTGAAAGGGCGAGCATGTTTGGTGCGACCGGGATTTGAACCCGCGACCCTCAGATTACGAGTCAAACGCCTTAACGCACCAGGCTATGCCGGGCCAAGAAACTTTGAGAATCGGCATATCGTTTTTCATAGATAAGTCTTTCTAGATGTATACGTGTGTGTTATTTTCATATAGCAAAGCCACATCGGGCTATCTGCTAAGCCCACCAAGGGGAATCAAACCACTGATTTTAGCGTTGTAAATCCGTAGACTTACCGCTGTACTAGCGGGAGACGACGTATACGTGTTTGTTTGTTTTGGAATTTCGCGCAAAACTATACGAGGGCTATCTGCACTAGCCGCCCCTAATTTTGCAGAGTAAGATTAGAGAGAAGGCAGCTAGTCATCACCACCCACCGCCAACTCTTGGGCTGTCCTTTTAACAAGGAATAGCTGGATTGATAGTCACATTATAACACCCCACGGCTGAAAGGGCGAGCATGTTTGGTTGGACGTGGATTCGAACCCGCGACCCTCGGATTATGAATCGAATACCATAACCACCTGGCCATGCTGAGCCATTTATGTCAAACTTCTGTTGTTTGTAATACAGATATATATGTATATATAAAAGTAGGGACGAGGTATTTAATTCACTTCAAATCCTTTTATTTTATGTGCCCCGTTGGGGTAGTGGTAATCTTTGGATTTACGATGCTCACGAAAGGGGGTCTCTTTCCATCGCCGGACACTGCAGATAGTATCCTATGTCTTTGTTATAAGAAAAGGCGCACGTTTGTTTGACGTGTTACAATTGAATCATGTATGAAACATAAACTGAACAACATACAATATACGTTCATCTTCTTGTGCAGTTTTTCTATTCATGCTTCGATCTTTAAAATCTCTCTCTCGGGGTTTGGGTATGATATGTTCGTTCCCTGGAGGGTCAGGTTCTCTTTGACCTCTTCCTCCTTCCTATACTTGTGTGATCGTGCAGTGTTTGATGGTGGTAGTTACTCCATTTTTGGGTCAGAGTGAACTGAATTTACTTCGACCCTTTTCAGCACAATGTCCACGTATTGATATACATGTATAGATATTGTTTTGTTCTATCAGTAAGATGTCTAGTTTGTTGGCGGCACTTTTTTTATTTTATTTTTATATGTATATATTTTTTTCCTTTTATTTATTTATCTTTATGTTTAAAATATATATTGACCAGGAGAAGTGTTTTGGACTAACTTGATCATGTACGAGGTACCTGTCTAGTTCGCATAGTAATTCGTTTTTCATCCAATTTTTATCGAACTACGTTATTGTACTATGTAGGAGTCTATCTGGTATGGTTGGTATATTAGAATATTTATGTATAAATGCAAATGATGTTGCTCTGGGAACTCTATATGCTGTTGTGAGAAAATATTTCTTTGTTTGTTTGTTTTTTAAATTTCGCGCAAAGCTACACGAGGGTTATCTGCACTAGTCGTCCCTAATTTAGCAGTGTAAGACTAGAGAGAGGACAGCTTGTCATCATCACCCACCGCAGACTCTTGGGCTACTCTTTTACCAACGAATAGTGGGATTGACCGTAACATTATAACGCCCCACGACTGAAAGGACGAGCTTGTTTGGTGTGACGGGGATTCGAACCTGCGACCCTCAGGTTATGAGTTGAACGCCTTAACCCACTTGGCAATGCCGGGCCTAAGAAAGAGCCATTCTTGAAGCGAATCGTTACCTTCGAGGAGAAGTGGATTCTATACGACAGCTATAAGAAATCAGGACAATAGTTAGATGCAGTTGAATCTCCAAGACATGCACCCAAACATGTTTATGGTGACAGTATATTGGTCCATTACTCCTTTCTGCAACCAGGCGAAACAATTACAGCACGAGCTTACTGCTAATAAATTGATAAAATGCATCAAAAATTAACCGCCAAACAGCCAGCATTGGTGAACAAACATGGACCGATTCTGCTGCAAGATAACGACAGATCCCATACTTCACAAATTACCATTTCAAAACTGGGAGAATTGAAATATGAAATTTTGGATCATACACCATGCTCACCTGACCTGTCTCCAACTGTTATCACCTTTTCTGACACTTGGAGCTATTTTTCTAGGACAAAACATTTAAGAACCAGGTGACTATTATCGAAGCCTTTGAAGAGTTTATTGTCTCTAAAACGAGATAATTTTATAGAGATGGGATATTTTCATTAATATACCGTTGGGAAAAAAAACTGCTGCAAATGGAGCATATTTTGATTAATAAAATTGACGTTTGTTAAAAATATGGCGTTTTAATTCTTCCTATACAATCAACCATTTCATATGAAATCAACTAATATTTTTCCAGTTTCCGGAAGTTAATGTTTGTAGTCTACGCCAATTGACATTTTGGTCAGCGTGTTTTCAAAGTTCTTGTATCAGGTCATCCCTTAAGTAATGTCCGATTTTAGGCTTAGAAAAAGAGAAAAGGATTTTAAACGCTTTTAATGTTGTTTAATTAATAATGTATGTTCCATTATTACTAATTATTTCCTGCCAATGATTCACAAACTTCTGAATGCCACTTATATAAAATTCTTGGGGCTTGGAGGAAAAGAATGTAGAGTGGGTAGTTTTGACATCTTCATGTGTTCCAAGCTCTTTTCCATCAAGATAGTTCTGCAAACTTCGGAATAAATGATAATCAGATGGGGCAAGGTCTATAGAATAAGGAGGATGGGGAAGTTTTTCCCAGTCTAGCTTTTCAATCTTTGCAGATGTGATCCTTGCTGTATGGGGCCGTGCATTATCCTGGTGTAACACAACACCTTTGCGATTGATCAAAGCAGGCCTATTTTCTTTCAGTTCAACATTCAAGCGCTTTAACTTTTGAAAATAAAAGTATGATGTAATCGTTACATTGAGTGACAGCAACTCAACGTCGGTCACATCAACAATATCCCATCAAACGCTTAACAAGGCTTTTCTAGGGGAATTTCTATTTTGGGCTGTGCTTTAGCCAGTTTACCTGCATTGAGCCATTGATTGCGGCGCTTAACATTTTTATAAAATATCCATTTTTCATCTCCATTCACTAACCTGTCCAGAAAAAGGCGAGTTACTTTCAGGAGAATGCAGAGAAGTGCAAATGTCCACTCTTGCTTTAAGGTTGGCTTCTGTCAAATCATGCGGGACTTATTTCCTAGTTTTGACACCTTTCCAAGCTGTTGCAAATGACAGTGAACTGTTAAATTGGTTGAATTTAGGTTCTTTGCTAATTCTTCAACTGTTACAGTACAATCTTTAGCAAGTGCAGCGAGCAGCAAGTCATCATTAAACTCAACAGGACGACCTGAACGTGGCGCATCACTTAAGCTGTAGTCACCTGATATAAACTTCTGAAACCATCTTCGACATTTTCTTTCCTTGAGAGACTGCGTACCAAAACACCTTGAATGTTTCGCGTGGTTTCTGCTGCACTATTACCTTTTTTAAACTCATAAAGCATTATATGTCTAATGTGCTCCTCAGACACGTCCATCTTCATACGGGTTTATTGGATTAATGATCTTTAAAAAGTGGAGTTGGGTTAGTTTCTTTTATTTGTCCGAACATTTTTATACACGTCCTACTATATATTTTAGTCATTAAAACCTTCTACAAAGACAAAAATGATGATGCACTTTGTGTATTAAATTTTCAGACATTACTCATGGGATAACCTGATATATTGGGTAGCCTGTCTCATGAAATCTACTTTCTAGGAATGAAATGAGCTTGTCACACACACACACACAACATGCTATATGTGCATGTAGTGTTGATGGTCATATAATCCTGGTGACTCGCCAACCTCATGATGTTTAGATGCTCTCCTTTTCCTTGAAAGCTGAGGCTGGCCTATGTCAACAGCCTTGCACTTCACTCGTTCATATGTATAATTAAACTGATCTTCCATTCCTTGTAACTTGATAAGTGTAAACTGTGTCAGGGCCTGATCTTCAGCTGCCGTGTTTTTCTCTCGAAAAGCTTTGCTGAATAAGTCGCATGAAGCATTCTGTCACAAAGATACAAAACAGAAAATTAAATGACTGCATATGATCCCTACTCATCGTACCCGTACTTTCATTTAACTATCCGCGTAGTTTTGCAATAACAGGTCCCACAACCCGTGTAGAACGTTGTACTGATTGATGATAGTATGGATGCAGTCAGCACGCACTGACCATCTGGTAGATTAAATTGTTTTCCTTTTAAGTCTCTGTTTAATCAAGTTAGTGATTTAATATGCAGTGCAGTGTTAAGAACATTTCTCATAATGGTATCTTTTTAAAGTTCTCCTGACAGGCAAAATTTAACACACGATCACAACAGTGGGTATGAATTATCCTCCTCTTAACGCTACTGACCTCTGTTATACACCATGAAGTTGCTCCATCATGAACTGGCCTTGCAACGAATGAATAGGTATGTCACGCTTTTGAAACACATGTTCAAGTGTTTTAGTATTGTCTATGATGACATATTAGGTATTGCATACATGCCCACAAATGTTTCTAGAGCTTAAAAATTAACGTCGACTTATCTCACACCGACACACATTTGTGCCATGTTAACTTTGTCTATTGTTTCATCAGTCATGATTGATATTTTATCAGATGATTCTTTAACATCTGAGATAACATCACAAAAGATATACCGAGCCGTTGTTTTAAGTAGCTCATTTTGTGTATCAGAATTTTTATACTTTACGTGTGCTTTTATTTAATCATTCGTGAAGCACTGAATTCCCATTAGACAATAACTGATAAAGGTGGATATTTGTAGGTCATGTCCTCTTGTAGGTAATTCTTGAGGATTGAAATATGTGAGAACTTGGTTGACTTTATAGAAATAATCTATCTTTTCTGCTTGTTTACTTACTTTCTTCTACTTCCAACAATTCGTTCACTGCAGCATAATCAGGCAAGCTAATTACAGACTTATGTGACGCACTATCATGGTGACTTCTGAACCAAGCTCCTTGGGGTTTTCAATAATTAAACCCAGTGTAAACAAATGCTTTCCCAACTTTCATGGAATTTTTTTTTCGAAATAGGTTTATCAATGAAGCATTGTGACAAATAGAAGCAGAGAACAGTATCGTTATGAGAAACATGATACAGTCATTAATGTTTTTATGTCGAAAAATACACGTCACTGCTCTTACCAGATGATTCCTGAATAGTTTTATCTGAATTTTAAACCACAATAATTGTAGTGTATGAACATAACTGAACAACGTACAACGTATATTTTATCTCTTGATGAGCCTTGATTATGTCCAATTAAAACTATTTTGGACCCTTACTATGTTCTTAAAGTCCAAGTCGCCGTTAATGTGCATCTTAACAATAGTCCTGTAGCATAGTTTATTTGTTTTTTTAAAAAAAAACAACATTGTTGTGAAGTTATTATACGCAAAGTACGCCACTCTTTATCACATTATCTCGACAGTTTTTTATAATCCACGTAATGTAGGAAGATGACGATTTCCCAAAGTTTGTTTCTGCAGTTTTAATATCCTTACTATCATGAGGTTCCTCAACAAACCTACGTTACGAAATTAACAAATTGTGAATGTCGGATGATATATTTAGGTAAAATATTTTATTATTTACACATTCCGATCAAATGAGCGATTTAATATCTAATCAGTATATTTGTTTGAACACCACAAAATTTGCCATTCAGTAAACGTCAAAGGTCTAAATCTGTAAATATAACCATAAGCACACTAGTGCAGAGTCTACTAGCATGTGATCATTGATTTATCAGCCACGCAAAGTCACGTGTATTCAGAGATCTAGGTGCTGCAAACTTAAAGTAATTTAAACTTAAAAACACAATCCAAATTAAATATAATCACATTTCTTACTCACCTAGACACTTTAGGTTTAGATAATTTGTTAAACTAGCCTGTTTTGTTTTTTCAGATAATCGAATATATTTCTGCGGATCGATTATTCAGAACAAAATATGATAGAGTATATTTTTGTTGTGTCAGATCTTAATCAAAAATAATATTTAAGCTTATAGAGAAATTATTTTGTAGTAAGTTTCGTGATCTAGGCTAATATAATTTTGCTGAGAGACGGTGTCATATTGTACTCTATTATTTTCTTTGCTCCATACCAATTTCGATGTCTTTCAATCCTTCTTTAACGGGGGCCTGGCATGGCCTAGCGCGTTAAGGCGTGCGCTGCGTAATCTGAGGGTCGTGGGTTCGCGCCCGAGTCGCGCCAAATATGCTCGCCCTCCCAGCCATGGGGGCGTTATAATGTGACTATCAATCCCACTTTTCGTTGGTAAAAGAGTAGCCCAAGAGTTGGCGGTGGGTAGTGATGACTAGCTGCCTTCCCTCTAGTCTTACACTGCTAAATTAGGGACGGCTAGCACAGATAGC